>NW_008683294.1:54337-80523 GCF_000695815.1 Acanthisitta chloris
CTGTTCCAGCAAAGATTCTAAATGAGTCTTAAAATGAAGAACAGCTGTTAAATTCCCCAGTTGCAAGAATGCTTATCCTAACTGACAGCTGAATGCCAATCTGAAGACAGACTTTAGGCTGTGAAGCAGGCTTTTCCTAGTTTGGGTGAGTGTGCTTAGGCAATATCCACATTCTCCTGTTTTCCTTCATTGCTAGTGTGTCCCTTTGTTGGTTGGTGATTTTCAGGGTAGGTGTTACACCATCATTTAAAAATGGTCTGGAGTTTGGTTCCTTCTCCCTCACAGCTCTCCAAATAGAGTTAACTAAGTATGGGAGCTTCTTTCAACCTTGTCTACTGTGGGAGCTATGGCTGCTAGACAACAGATAAAATAAACACGTTTGCTTTGTGTGCATGCATCTGTTGACTGAGGTGAAATTGTGTGGAGATTCAGTGGTTTATAAAGTTTGTGATGTGCTGCATTTACCCATCCCAAGAGACGTTGCATTTGTGTCAGAATAAATTTGAATGCAGACCTAAACCTTACTTTAAGCCACTTCCTAAAGGTATATTTTAATGAAAGTCTCTCTCTGAAACTTGAGGCGGGGGGAACCAAAACCTAAAACCCAAACCAGAATCTGGTGTGTCCTAGAGGTCATTTGAGATTTTCACATTTTGTTACTGGTATCTCTGAAACTCACCTCCGCTCTTATAATTTGTTTCCCTATCTGTTCATAGTAGTTTAAATCACTGTAGAATACTAATGTAGAATTTATTTCAAGTAAAATATTTGATGAATATTGAATATGTAAGATTGTAATTTATTTTAATTGTTCCCTGAGCTTTGTAGCACCTCTGCCTTTCTGAAAACTTATGAAGAAAATCAAGGAAATGAGAAAAGCACAGATTTTGACTTTGACCTAAATCACTAATATAATTTCATACTGGCTCTGCTGACTGTAGTTTTTAGCTTTTACTGTCTGTTGGTAAAATTTTCTTCTTTAAGTGAAGGGGAGAACAGATACTGTTGCTTTTATCAAATATCACATATTTCTCTTTTGTATCTGGCATTTTTAACTCTCAGCAATCTAGCTATTTTTGTCCTCTGGCCTATTTATTTCTCCCCCAAACTTATCTTGATTTATTTTCTTATAGTGACAATAGACTTTTTACATTATCCAATTTGCTATCCTCTTCCCTAGAGATGCAGAATAGGAGCCCACCCATGTAGGGACTTAGGGATAGGCAGGACTTAGCCTGTTACAGTCATGTTTTCAGTCCCATTGCACCAAACCCCTGTTCATAACAGTCAAGTAAGAGCTCATAGAAATGAAAAACATATTTTAAAAAATTATCAGTGTGATAGGATAAAGGTTTCAGCCAGGTTAAAAATCTGCAGGGAGCATTGTCCTCACATTTGCCTTGTTTTGGAGACTTAAGTGGGCTTCTCTGGCCAAAAGTGATGTGCTGGAAAGAGGAAGATTGCAGTATGAAAAAATTAAGTTAGCTAGTGAGCAGTCATTCTGGCAGAAATTGGTGGTGGAATTTCTGTGAAGGAGCTACCTAAGATGCTATATAACCTTCAAAAGCAGGTCTTTGTGAATGCTACCTATACACCTTTTGCATGAATGTGTTTGTTTTATGAGGCCAGTGATATTACAGCACTCAAACATTGCAGTCAAACTGTAGGTTTTCCTTTTTATGTGTTTCTTCTCTGGGATCTTTGGTATCTCTCTCCCACTGATTTTACAAGAGGCCTACAGTAATTCTTCATTGTACAAAATAAATCTGATAAATGTATACTTTTCCTGAGCAAACAACTAGAGGAAGGCCTGTAGATTTTGTAGACTCGTGAAGTAAATTTTAAAGGTTTTAAAAATCTCAAGTTGTTATAAATCTGTCTTCACAGTAGGATCATTGAAGTGGTATTGTTTTTCTTGCACTGTAAATGAGATAAGCCCTCATCTACTGTTCACAGATTCTTTATTCAATTGGTAGGTGAACATATGCATGCAAGTAGTTAAAAGTGCTCTTGAGAAAAACTGTATCAGTTCTGCTGTGTGTTCCTTTTCCAAAATGGCTACCTGCATTTTCATCATATTCCTGCTACCTTGAATGTTTCTTACATGTAAACTCTTTCATTTGTTCTCTAGCAAAGAAGTAAATATAAATTGTAAAAATAGTCAGCTGATACAGTTTACTTGTAGAACTATTTGTGCATAGTGTTGCTCTGCTCACTTATCTGTGTCCCCGTGGTATGATACGATCATGTAGACTGTACTGCTGAGCCCTCTCCTAACATTAGAAAACAGTCTGTTGTCAAATCGCTGCCATTTGCCACTGCATATTGAGTTGGATTTCCTTCTCAATTAAAAAAAACCCCAACAACATAAAACCCCCCAAACCCACAAGACAATAAAAAACCCACACCAAAAAAAACCCCAAAAATCTTTTGAGGACAGGATTTGAGAAGTCTTTTTCATGATCTGATACATTACTTCATCCAACTCTTGCCTCTGATGCCTCCCTTTCTATCTCACCCTGGACATCTGATTCCAGTTAATCTGAACTGTCAGGAATCCCTGGCATGAGGCTCCATCCATCTTGGGATAAATTACAAGAGAAAGAACAACATGTTGCAAATGAAGACTGTATATCATTCAACCCAACATTTTTCCCAAACCACTGAAAAACAGCCTCCAGAATCTAGAGGAAGCTACAGTACAAAAAAGCAATTGATCGCTTACTTTATGGTAATGCTGGGAAGGAAGGTAAGAGAGGGGTGAAAGAGAGGACAAGTAGCTGCCTAAAGTAGCTCCTCTAAATCTAGTCAAGAAGAGAAAAAAATAGTTCATTTGGAAGGGATCTACAGCAATTGTCTAGTCCAACTGCAATATTCACTGCCCACATTACTAAATAATCTATTTTCTGCTAAGGACTCTTTAAAGGTGCACATGATAGTGAGGCTCATGCTTCTGACGCTGAAAAGCTTGCAGTTTCTTCTGCAGGTAAGCAGAGCCTCAAGTATCTGTAACATTTCTTCATTTACATTTCAGACACTTCTTAATAAAAGCATCTCAGACAAGTTTATGAAAACTAAAATTGTTCTTGATTACTACACAGAGTAAAGCGCTTCCAAATTCCTAGTCATATTTTGAGAAAATAGATTATTTGGGGCTATCTTTTAACATGCCAACCTTTATCCTGGTACAAATATGCATAGCTAAATAATAAAACTTCAAGAAATGTTGTTTAAACTCTGAATTATGACAGACCCTATTCTAGCAAAAGCAACAAGGTTCCAGTATTTTAAGACAAATACACTGAAATGTTAATTCTCCTATCTAAGCAGCAAAATCAACACATTTTATCATCTAACAAGAGAGGACTACAAAGTGCATTATTCATATTCATGGGATTGAGGAAAGACGTGCTTATTTTTTTTCCTTTTATCCCACCATTCTCATTTATTACATGGGCAGTATCAGGCCCCACACTAGACAGCTTATTAAAAAAAAAAAAAGACAAAAAAAAGCCTTAAATTGCATAGTTGTACTGAGCTTCTCTTACCGCTGTGCTCTTCTCAGTCGAGTTTTCCAGTTGTGCCTGTGCTGCACTCATTGTGTGCCTGTTTTAAAGGAAGACAATTTTAAACATTCTCTAATTCATGGATCGCATTTGACTAACGAACATGAAGCTTGATAGACACACGTCTGATAGTAGTTACAAGACACCAAATCTCTTATGTGCTTGCCTTGCCAATGTATTATTTAGTGAGGCATGGAGGTAAAGTATGCTTTCTGCCATACCTCTGGCTGTGCTGTGTGTGCTCACCTTACACTGCTCAGCAGTGGCAAAGGCTGGAGGCAACAGCTTTTGTTTCAGTGCTCTTTGGCAGGAAACAAAGCACCTTCCAGTAAAAAATTGTTAGTTCTTAAGTACTGAGGAAAGGTTTGGAGAAAAAGGACAATTGGTAAGTCATAAGTCAAATGGATAAGAAAGTACTAGGTACATTCATATCATTCAGACTATGTAAAGACACCACATTCCTATGCAGCTGACTTTCTTAATAATACACATAATTGCTCTTCAACAGTTTCATTGTGGACTGAAAATACATATTATAAATCATATAGGGAAAAAGGTTGGAGGGATTTTCAAATATCTTCCACTCCCTTTAATTCTCTTTTCATCTGCTATGTTATAGGGCTGTTACTTTTTCATTTTTCTCCCTCCACATCTATCACAATCACATGTCAGCAGGTGAAGATTTCAGTCAACAGGTGCTGCCTTCTGACCTTCACCACTGTAGGCAAACACAGCTGAATTCTGGGGTTTCTGGGCCACTCAGCACAGCTAACCTAGCCTCCCAGAACTCCTTTTCCAAGGAGACCAGCCAGGAGGATACACACAAGGACAGAACATGTTCTGTAACCCCTCCCCGGATGACTTGGTGTCCTTAGGGACATATTTTTGGTTAGAGAATTCAGAGATAATAAAAATACCCAAACATAGGCAGCACCAGTTTTTCATTGTTACTCTCAACTACTTTGCTAACTTCAGGTTCTCTCGTAGCCAGCCAAGCAGGAGTAAGTGTCCTGTCAGCTCTGGTGTGCTACACACACTTTGATTTACACTTGTTTTAATTTCTCTCTTTCTTTTGTATAATTGAGACTTTTGTGTCTTTCAGGCTCCTTGTCCAATTGAAATTTAAATGACTCTTCATCTAAGTACAGGGTACACTAAATGTACTACCCTCTTGCTTCCACTCTTGAGCCACATGTTTTGTTACTCATAAAAATGACATGAAATCTTATTTTAAAAAATAAATCCCATGAAATGTACAAAATCACAAATTAATTTAAAATATCTACAAAAGTGTTCTTTCTCCCCCAACTCCTCCTTTGAAATAGTGACAAAGCTTATACTGGAATAAAATTTACTATGCTGCAAGTTGATTATATGTGACTCATGTGTCAGTCTAGCATTTAATGAGATGCTGTTGAATCTGTGTGGCGAATCACCTCTATCCTGCCCTTGACAGTTATCTTTATTTCTGTGTAGTTGGTACACAGAATTGGCAAATCACCATGCAGGTTTTTTCCCCTCTTTCAAGTTTAATCATGGCTAAATGACTACAGAGCAACAGATAATTAGACCCTTTGTTTCATGGTCTGTTTTAAACCAAAGGTTTGGAAAATTCATGGCAAGTACTGCTGAGCATGAAATCCCTGCTCTCAGGCTCATCCATCTCATTGTTACACCTCCATAATTTCCACCCACTCCCCCAGGTTTGTACTTGTGAACTGGTAGAACACTCATATATACTTGTAAAGCTCTTATAATTGAACAGTCTAACTGCTGTAACTATAGAGAAATTTATTCCATTTAGCTTTTGCTTAAGAAAATCTGTTCAATATCTTATTTATTCTGTCAGTTGAAATGATGTTTTAAAACAATTTACTTGATTACTATCTGCTTATCATAATTCCCAATGAGTCTTAAAGCACAGTCATTGTGAGGCTATTTGATGCACATTCCAGTCCTCTGAAAGTGGCTTTTTTGGTTAACCTGTTCTTGGCAAAAGGGAAATTGGAGAGAAAATCCTACCTCTTTGCATCAACAGAGAGTTAGAATCAGGAAAAGAAGTCCAAAGTTTGTAACTATAATGACATAACTTGAGTTAAGGCAACTTGGTCCTCATGGTTGTGATAAAAGGTGATCCAGAGATGCACATTACCTCTCTGCATTAGGGAACCATCTGTTCTACATTTGAATTTGGCTGATAGCTAGTAAATGTCCTTGGGAATATACTGCAGGAGGAGAGTGCAGAAAAAAATGTTTTAATGCTGAATTTTAGAAAAAAAACTGATACTTGAGTTTAAATAAAATGAGCTCTGAGTTAGATGATGTATTTCAGAGTAGGATTCTGGGGTTCTTTTCTACACAGATAGAGCCAGTGAAATGAAAGTAAGGGTTTTATAACCTCATCACTTTAGTCTGTGTTCTGGGAGCCCGGAATTGCAGCCACATGTAACTGTTATGGCTCCATTTTAGCAAGAATATATGAATCGGCACAGAAAGCAGTATCATCTTGTGAACTTGTGAACAGAGCAAGCCTTGGCAACATGCATTAAATATCTGGGTGAAATTCCTAGGATTGTGGTATGATTCACTCAAATTGGATAGCTCTTTAATTGGGCAGTTATTTCCAAATGGAAAAATTGCAGCTGGCTATCTTGTTGGTAAGAATTTGTTATGATTATTTTAATAATAATTCCATTATTATAATTCACCTAAAATAAACCTCATGTGATTTCAAGAGACAGTGGCATCCATTAAAAACACAGCTGATGACAGTGGATGGTCACCCCGCTAACTCTAGAGAGCAAAGATCCCTGTGTTTAATCACTCACCCTCCATTATAGAGAAAAATATTTAGGATGCCTTAATTTTGCTTTTAATGTCTCTCAAGAATGACTAGTGAAAGCCATATCACATTCTTTTTGGCATGATGGATTTTTCCATTACACTGCTGTATCAAAGCCAGCAAGGAGTTTCAAACTGAGGGATCCTGAAACAAAAATATTGTAGTTATCTCTACCATCTTTCTGATACTATAAAGAGAAGGATTTCTGGTCAAGTTTTCCACGTGAAAGACAGTATTACTAAAATATATTTAAAAAATAATTTCGGTTCTTTTAATTCGTATTGTATACCATATGCCTTCATAAGGGAAAACAAAGGTTCCAGTGGAGCAGTTGTTGTTATTATTCTTATTGTGAATATGTAAATATTCATTATTATTACATCACATTATTATGATGATGATGATGTGAATGTCTCCTGGAACTAAATGCATCTTGGATTTGTTCTCCCTGTAGTTCAGCATGTGGGAGCTTCAGTGGGTTATACAGTCTGGCATGCTGGAATTAGTCAAGACTGTTACAGCCTCGGTTGTCAGTTTTGACAGTATAAACAACTTGAAAATGATTGGGTGATTTCAAATTTGATACTATGTATGTGCACAGGCCCTGAGCTGACCTAAGCAACTCACAAAGGCTGAATACAAAGAATAAGACAGGCTAGTCCAAGGTGCACAGGATAACATCTAAGCAGTAGAACAGTGATCTGAATGAAATATTAGTATCAACATAGACCTTAAAGACAAAGTTGAGGAAGAAGGCAAGTGGTGAAGGGCTGAAGCAGTACTTTGATATGCTTGGTGCACAGAAAGAAAGGTGTATAACCTGACTAGGTTACTACTCCGCTAGTATAGGGAATACCCATGGCTAAAGGTACCTAAAACTTACGTTAAGCAAAAAACTGATGGTACAGAGAAGACATATCTATTGTTGACCATGCTTGTATTAGGAATGATATTTTTGTAACTTAATGTTGACTGATGAGAAGGGGTAGAAAATCTAATCCACTTTTGCTGTCACAACAGTTAAACTTAGGGAAATGTCTTTGACTTACGATACGAAGATAAAATCTTGGTATGGATCACTTCAGAATGGAGTCTTCTGAAGTGACATATACAAGGTTATTAATTTTTGTTCTCTTTGAAACCATATTAATCTTTTCATGACTTCACCAGGTATTTAAGGCTTTCAAGTGTCCATAGCTGTGACTGGGGTCTTCCTTTGCTCTCTCCTAAATACAGGAATTTCCCCACTGGAAATACAATGTGGGAAAAGATTGATAGATTGATTGATTGATTGATTGATTGATTGATTTATTAAAAAATAAAAAAAGAAGGTGCTTAAGGGTAAGAGTTTGGGAGCAGCAAATTATTCTTTTTCTCTTATTTTGTTCCTACACACAACGGTAGAAGTGTAGGAAGATGTACCTTCAATGAAGTTTTATCCCCAAGAGACACAATTAAGTCTGTCATATTACTATTTCAGTTTTTAAGCACAGGCATTAGAAAACCCACTGAAATAGGGAAGTAAATAAAATGTTAGGCATATATGAACCTGTGCTGTCAAATGTACTTACTGTAGGACCTCACAGAATAGGATATTTCTGTAAATGTCTCTGTATCTCTGTTATGAGTAATGGCAAAAAGTAAAGGAGAAAGACAAATGGAAGTGAGCTGAGATAGATATTGTCTTCTCTGATTGACACATTCTTGCTTATTTACCTCAAATATCCACCAGAGCTGGGCACAGTACTCCAGGTGGAGTCTCATGAGAACAGAGTAGAGGGCACTTCAACTTACACAGGTTTCAGATAGAGTAAATCGTGTGTTCTCTTTTTTTTTAATTTTTGAAACATTCATTATTTTCAACTTTAAACTTCAAAGGAAGTCAAATTACTTTGTACTAGCAGTGGATTTTCTAGATAAAATTTGATTTAAAGAGTATGATATTACAGGGCATTCTGAAAGAGAAGGTTCTGAGAATGTTCAGATAACTCACATCTGCTCTTCTGCTAGCTGTGTCAGAAAACTACAGTCCTTTTACAAAGTAATAAGCTTAAAAAAGATAAGCCTTACCATAAAGACCAGAGGCAAGAATTAGGATACTTTTAGTCAAGGAACAGGTTTGTAGCCTCAGGATTGGCAAGCACTGACTTGGAAAAACAGCTGTTATTTAAAAGATTTAAGTATTAAGGATTGCTGGCAGCTTTTAGGTTTTTGGTCTACCACTTTACTTCCTTTTCAATCTTACAAATGTAGTTTCTATGGTCTACTTAAAACAGCACTGCAGGATGCCTTTAGCTGCTGTCAGGATGTTCTGCAAGGAACCTCTCTGTCCTTTGTCTCCACTGGATTTGCAAGAGCGTCACCAGAAGGACATGACAGCATTTACTATCTCATATAAATAAATCTCTTTGCATCAAGACTGCTTTCTTCTGTCATCTTTGGGCTACAATTCTCACCCTGATGGTGAAACAGATTTCATTATTAATAGTAGCAGAAATAAATTGTTTTTCTTCTGGAAGAGGTAGTGCTAATACTGTCTAAAACTCTGAAAAGAGAACACTTTTTTTTTATATACTTTTTCAGAAGTACTGCTGAGTAAACAGAATTAAGAAAAAAGAAAGACATCATCTTTCCAAATAGCTTTTATGAAACATCTGAAGTAAAAATTAAGCTAGAGCAAAACACAATATTCCTTTTTGGATTGTTATATTTGCATTCAGATGCATCCATATTGTACTGTCCAGTTTTCAGTTGTGTGCACAGTCAGTAGTTTTAGGACATTAGTGAATCTCGTGAAATAAATTTAGCAAGAAGCTTTCAGGGAGTGACTATGACAGGTTCTGCAGATCGGAGTATCAAGCACATGTAATGAAGCTTTTATTAGGACAAACTAAAGAGGACACTTCAGATACCATTATCAATGAAGAGAAAAACAATAAGAGTAATTTTTAAACTGGAGGAGTTCTACTGAGGAGTGAGCATGACATCAGATAGCTGAACAGAAACAGCCATAGCTAAATCAACTACAATGCTGAGTGAAATACATAAAAATCATTAATTTGTTCTGCTTTTGTTGCTGGTGAGTTTCATTTACCTTTTGCTCTCTCCCCAGAAAATGTACACTGTGATGGATGGGCTATGGATAAGTGGTAAAGAGTAGTACTGGAAAATAAAATATAACTTGCACTTTTGTTTATACCTCTTTCTTAACCAGTGTTGTGCCCTGAAACATAAGTTTACAAATCCCACAATAAAAATAAGAAATTAAATATTCTCAGCTTTCTTTGAAGAGTTTGGAGCCCTTCTAGTGCAGTGTTTTAATTTCTGATCCCAGCAGAGAGGAGGATCAGACCTTATAATAAGGCCAGAATGTTTGATGAGATTGTCCTTTTTATTGGCTTGCTCTGATTGTTTAAATGTGACTGTGAGAACTATACAATCAGGGAAATCCTTTCTTTTATATCTGAAAGAAATTGTTTCTTCATTTTATTTAGATGTTGGGTGGTCACATGGCTCACACTTGGGAATGCACATGTAAAATCTTGGGTTGATTCAGTATAAATGCTTGTTATGATGATCTTTTGTATAGAAGTACAATGCTTTTTATTGAAAATGGAATTTAAAAGCAGGTTGACTCTTCGCTTGTGACTGGAAATACTAATAAGAGTAAGAGTAAGAAATTTTAACAAGAGTTGAGTTTTATTGTTTTGTTTGGTTTTGTTTGCTCATGTGAACTGATGTGCCCACAATCACACCTTAATATGTGAGCTACTATCTTTTCTTCACTTTTCTCTATCCCTGGTGCTTTATGCCAGATGAAACTTTTACCATATCCATATGATGCCATAGTGCTTCTTCCATACAAATTAAATTGGTAACTAGCTTTTCTCTAGAACCAGAGCAATCCCACCACCCTGCCTATTAAGAGGAATATTTACTTGGGCACGAAAGCATCTAGTTTAGTTTGCTTCATTACTGAAGCTGTCTGAATGGAAGAGACAAGGTTTGTAGTGATGGTAAGATTATTTGTTCACTCTTTTCTAGGTCTTTCCATTGAACTTGCTGTGGAAAGATATTTGGATTGAAATGCCACTGCATTGTCTTTTCTGCCTCAATGAAGTATTTTGTCTCCATTCACCATCTTCCTCATTGAATAATTTCATCATAGGTCATAGTATATTTGTTATGCTGCCAATGGTCTGACAGAGGACCTGTTACCCTGTATATGAAATTATGTAAGATATTGTTTCTAAATTAGTTTAATTTCTAACTTCAGTGAATGCTTATACGCCCCACAATTAAAGTCCTTATTGTCAGGAAAGGCAGTCATAAATTTTGTAGTCTGTCTTTTAATGAATAAGGACAATGACTTCTTACTTCTTGACTTAAGAATACAATTTATTTTGTGATTACTGGCTGATAAATTATGGCTAATTTTTATTATCTCACCAAAGAAATATTGATTCTCTATAACCACAAGATAATTAAGCATGTGCTTTGTGGGCCATCAGAGCCTTTCCAGAAAGAAAAGGAGATGGTAGATCTAGGGCCTGCCGTAGAAGACATAAGAGTGCTCTCTAGTCTGCTTACTCAGAATGAGTATTTCTTTGGGGACTGGGAATACAGGGAATAACAGACCTATCCTTTCAGTAGCATTTAGGTTATATGCTTGTTTAACCAGGTCATGAAATAATATCCACAGTCTCATTAATTTTCCATAAGACCTCCCACCTCACTGACTCAGTGCAGTGACTGTATAGGCTGGAGTTATAATTGATTGGGTAAGTGAACTTATTTGTAGAGGTTCACAATCTGCTTTTTGGCATTTTCACTGCCAGTCCATGGTGGTTTTGCTTTCAGCTCCCCTTCTACATTCACTTTCATGGAGGAAAATGATTTTAGAAGAAGGTAATAAGTTTTCTGCAATATGTAAATAATGCCAGTGAAGCCAGTGGTCCTGCTAGGATTCAGAATTCTTCTAAAATGTGAGGACTGTTGTTTAGAGTGCATGGGATATAATTTCAGACATTAGCATTACTTTTGGCATTAAAAAGAAACCTTAAAAGTCATCTAAGAAGTGTTAAATATTGGGACCAGGATTTTTAGTGTTAATCTGATTAATTTGTCTCAGAGCTTCTCTTCTGGCTCTTCCATGCCTTCCCAAATCATGCAGAGCAGCAGAAGTACAATTCTGTGCCTTGAGTGTGTCTCCTAAACCTTGTCAGCTGTGCAGGCAGTCCCCACCACAGTGCCTATTTTATCTGTTTATTGCTGCAGTCACTCTTTCATTAATTGGAAAACAAAGTATCATTGGGATTCACACAAACTTATTACAGAATACTGATTTTCTTGTTTTCTCTAACAAGGTTTAAGTTCAGAATGCTGGGAAAATACTATATAAGGAAAAAGTAATAATTCTGTCAGTACAGCTTCTCTTTCAGTTCAGGATGTTCAAGGGCTGGGGTGTGCAGCTAGATGAGGATTGTGGCAGGGAGAATACAGTAGCGCATTTCTCTTAAGAATTTAAAAATAAAACTCTGGCTTATGTGACACAATAAAGCTTTTAAAAGAGAGAGAGACCTAAGGCATTAATATGCAATATTTTCAGGGGAGTTTGGTAAATTTTGTTATGTATTCCTAGTTCTGTGTTCGCATGACAAACGTTTATCCTATTAGGGCAGGGTGACAGCATTTTGTTCTCCATTATAATGCATGTCTGTTCTGGTGACTGGGGGACAAGATTGGCCACCCCTACCCACACAGGCAGCAGCATGTCAAGGAGGGTAGGCCCCATCCCAGCGTACTGGGAGGGTATCTTTTTTGACTACATCATTCCCCACATTGTTTGAGCCAGAAAGATTTTTCTGTAAGGATTGTTTCTTTGGTTCTAGCGTACATTATCCAGCCAGACTAGGATGGAGACTGATTTGGTATTTGGCTAGGGCCTTTGGTATAAATGACACGTGCTACTTTATAAGAAGGAAGCCATGAAGGCTCTGGGCATGGAGCCTCTCATCCCCTCCCATCTGCACAGCCCCAGCACTTCATGCTAAAGCCATTCTGTCACTAGTGACTCCCAAAATAGCCGCATCTGCAGAGCTCTTGGGAAGCTGGGACTGTTGTCAGCCCAGAAGTTCAGTGCTTTTTAAATTCAGAGAGTTTGAGTGGTTTAAAATTAGTTCGGTGGAACTGTAATCAAATCCATTTAGATCTATGTGAATAAGTACTTTGTTTGCAAGGCTTGACAGCAGTTGGCCCACTCACAGTGTGTGTGCCCAAATCCTCTAGGAGCAGTGTTTGGTTGTAAGCTCCCTGCCCTGCAGACTGTGTCTATGTAATGTCTGTAAAGAGCCTGAAGCAAAAGTGCTGTGAGCCTCCTTGGAGTTTCTGTGATTTGCTGTTGCTTTTATAAAAAAAAATTGAATCATAAAATGAGACCAATGAAATGTGAAAACTGGGGCCCAGTCTTTTATTTAACTCTTTATTCATAAACATGCCATTAGCATGCAACTGCTAAAAAGTTTTGGTTAGCTTTGTATGAGTGATGCACAAACAGAAAAAAAATTGCCTAGAATGTCTGTTTTCCATTTTTTCAATGGGTATGTATTGTCCATGCTTTTTCATTTTTGTCACTTTAGGGAATTCTTATGTTAAAGGAAAAAACTGAAAGCTGGTTATGTGTAGTCTTTTCAAGAAAAAAAAATCTCAATTTGAGCTCCTATATTTAGATAATTTAGTGGGAGAGACAGACAACAGCATAAATTCAAAGTTTGGCTTTAACATGCCTTAGGGAAAATGATACTGAGGAAAAGTGGGGGTTTTTAGTTAGAAAAGTAGGAATCATAGGATTCTGTGTGCTACAGCAATATTTTTTAATAATGCTGTTGTTATTGGCATTAGTAGCTGCTGTGCAGTGATAAGAAATAAAATATTTTATGGGTCTGGTAGAGTTGTGTATATCCTACACTATGCTCTGTGCATAAACCTCATCACTTGTGTGCTTAATGCATACTGGACTTCTCAACATCCTTAGCTGCAGGTTTATGTTAAACACATGAGGTGTAACAGATGCTTTTGAAAGTAAAACTTTTTAATTTTCTTTTTTTTCTGAATTAGAGGAATTCTCTGAAATAGCTCCCAGAGTTGTTGAAAGTGAGAGACATCCTTCAGGCAACAATATTGTAGTACAGATTTCTGACAGCGTCTTTGAGCTCTGCCATCAGCAGATCACTTGCAATGTCAGCAATGCGTATGTATTCTGTGTTACACCCCAGAATGTCAGGACTTTGAGGCTTCTTGAATGCTTAAAATTTAACTCTATTAGTAAAATGTTGATCCAGTTATGTATGCAATGAAAGTATTGCTCGAATCTACTTATCTGCAGCTTTGTGCTGTTGTTCTCTTCACTTACTAAACCTCCAGTGGTGAGATGCAGCCTTCTTGCTAAAGAACATTCATGTTTCAGCCTGATTAACATTTTTAAAATATTCATGAAAGAAACCCAGAAATTTTGCTGACACTGGTTTTAGAAGAACTAAATGCTCTGGAGCACATACTGAATTGTACGTGCCTGCTTTGGTAGAAAAAAGCCACCCTGGAGACGTCCTTTTTTCTGAGCTCCATGACAAATTTTACATCCATCTGCACTTTAGTCTCACAAGAACATAAATATCAAACTAGTTTAACTTGCACCCAGCTGGAAAATATATACTTTATGAGAAGAATGACATTTTTTAACAGTACTGTGTTCACAGGTTATGGATCTCATGTGGATAATAAACTTGAACCCTATACCATATCTAGTATTACATTATTGAAAAACTTGTCTTTCAGAAAGGTTTTTAGATTGTGTCCTTGCTTTATCAAGAACCCAAGAAAAGGAAAATGTTCACCTCACACATGCTTGTAGGTGATACTTCAAAGCTGCAACTGCAGGTGAGAGAGAGGAAAACATTCTGTCTCCTGGTCAGCATTAATCCACCCCTCCACCAGTAGAGTCATTAGCTCTGAGGCTGTCTTTGTGCCCAGAAAGGAAAGTGTTACTTTATAATGCAAAGGAACGAATACAACACAAATGTGAAGTACTACAAAGTAACTTGGTGATTACAGAGTTGGACGTCATGATCTTGAGGGTCTTTTCCAACCTTAATGATTCTTTGATTCTATGAAAAAGTGATGTAAAATTGTCTTGTCTGGAAAAATGATAATAGTTGGAGAAATATCACTAATTTAAGACTTTGACAGGTAGAAAAAAAAAAGAAAAGTGAAAAGGACAAGAGGAATTGTTTAAATATGGAGACAAGGGACCAAGAGAAGAAAGACAATTAATGAGTTAAGAGAGGCAGCTGTCAATGCCGTGAGATTCTATGATTTCTCTCATATGCCAGCAAAGTATGGTAGAGATAAAGTATATGTTTAGGAAGTTGAATGAATTTTCAGTGCTGTGATAAAATATCCCTTCGTTGTTGTCCCCCTGCTTTCCCCCAAGGCAAGACAAATGCTAAATTACAGAAATGTCTCTAGCAAAATTTTCCTATCATGATTCTAGGAATCATGACTTCTCCAGACAGTTTTTGCTCCTCTTGTGGTTCAGACGTCTTACCTATGATACTCATTTCCTAGGGAAAATAATGTGTCTCTATCTCATTAGTCCTTATATAGTTGTTTCTCCTTCCAGATATTTCAATCTACCTTCGTGCTCAACTTGAAATCCTCCTGTCCAGCAGTAGTTGCATTTTACTTTTGCTGATACCAAGCTATTTGGTTGTTTTCCTGCCTCTGCTTCTATAGTAAAGACTCTCCTGAGTTTACTGAGTGTATTTTAACTGTCCGTTAAAAACAGAAATCATGTAAATCCAAACGTGCTGTCACAGTCTGATTTGTCTCTTCAAATGCAGGTGATAATATTTCCTTCATTCTGGTCTAAAGAACATAATAGTTAATTGACTCTAAAGTCCATATTAATGCATTTGTAAGGACTCAGATTGCCTCTGCAAGCCAGAAAGTTCAAAATATATGATTCCTAGGACAGTAATGTTATATATATATATGAGTAGAGTTGTATCACACAGAAAATAGTAATGTATGTCAAGGTCATTGGGGTGTATATTTGAGAAGTAAGTATTCCTGATTTATTTCATATAACTTTGCAGTCTTAATGTAT
Source organism: Acanthisitta chloris (assembly GCF_000695815.1). Taxonomy (NCBI): domain Eukaryota; kingdom Metazoa; phylum Chordata; class Aves; order Passeriformes; family Acanthisittidae; genus Acanthisitta; species Acanthisitta chloris. The sequence goes on from NW_008683294.1 coordinate 69,909, forward strand.
CATTAATACAGATTCCTACATTTAAGCTCTCCAGTTTTTAACAAATGGAATAGGAAAGGGCCAGAAGATGTCATTAAGTTTCATGAAGGGCTTAGGGCAGCCTTAAATGCATGTATGGAATTAAGTACAGAAGAAACTCATTTTATCTCTCCTTATTAAGTCGTTCTAATGGATTTGTTGGGCTAGTATGAATCAGTGTGATTAGGTAGCATTAATAATGTCTTAAAGGGCCTTTTTTCTTTTTCTGATGTTCTTTGAGTTCAGATCATCTGTACACTAAAAATGCTGCTTGGGTAGGTATTTCAAATACTGTCTCTTTTACATCCTTTTTTCTTCTTTTAATTGTCCTTCTTGTCAGCAAACAAGCATTCTGATAACCTGACTTTTTCTATATTAGCCCTATTTAATTTAAGCCTTTGTAAGGGATCCAGGATGAGATCTTGGACTTTACTTTGGCTTTTCTATCCACATATTTTTTTCTGGATAATAACTGTCTACACAGGTTTAATGTTCATTCCCAATCACATGTTGAAAGTGGCACTGTGAGAATTAAACAGTTAATGTTTCTACAATACTCTGGTTTTGAGGGGAATAATGTTTGTGCATAATGTTATTGGCTGATAGGTGTGATTCCAAGTTATGACTAATGACAAGGCACAGTTGTTATTCCCACATTGCCATTGAATATATTATTTTAACATGTTCCACACCCACAGAAATTTCTCAGTCTCTTTTAATTTATGTGGCATTTTACAAACCACTTTTTAGGAAAATTTGGAGCATTGAGGCAAAAGAAGCTTGTGCAAAAGAATCGTGTCATTGCCAGCCACATACAATTGAAATTGCAAGTTAGAAAGCCATGTAACTGTTAAGGAATTAAAAATGAAGGTAAGCATCTATTTGAGGGATGCAGTACAGATCATAATTATATATAACTGCCAATCTCTGAGCCAAGCAATGTTCCAGCAGAAAGAGGGAGAACAGTTCAGTATATAGAGACAAAATCTGAGAAAAGGTTACTAAAGCTAGATAAAGAAAGTATCCCCCAAGTTTGCTTGGTTTGTTTAAGCTTAAAGCTCAAATGTGATGATTTAGAGGAGGGGGGCTAATCTCTTTTCCTTATTAATATTTATCCTTTGGATGAAGTTAACTTGAAAATTCACAATAATTAAGACCTTCTGTATTAATTACAATATCAAATTTCCGTATTCTTAGAATTCAAAGGGCTTGGAAACTGCACAGGAAAAGAGACTGATTAAGCAAAAAGTAGAACACCTGATAACAAATGGGTCAAGACTGAGAAAATAAAAGGTGTTTGAGCTTTGCAGTCCCATCTGATTCCCTGACAAGTTTTATGCCAGCCCACTATAGTTTAGAGCAGTCTTGCAGATATTCTAAATTTTCCCAACTGTCCTCTAAATAGCAGCCTGCCAACAGAAAAGACAGGAACTCCAACAGTGCCCCTTGTGCTTCCTGTACTGGGGCTTGGAGGCAGCTGGAATACAAGTGTCAGCTTTGTGCCTGCCAGTGGGGCTCCATACCAGTTCTGCAATCTCAGGGAGGTTCTTGTCTGGGGAAATTGAGTTGATTTCTGATGTGGCCAGAAAAACATGAAGGGATTGAGACAAACTGGTGGGACTGAGTTTTTCAGTTTTGTATATGCATTTGGTGCATTTTGTGCTGTTTTGTTTGGAAATAAATCCAGGCATGTACAGAAAGGAGCGGGTCCAACATGACTTTATTGCCAGAGCTCCAGCAGCTTGCTTAATACTGTGTAATATTTTATGAGTTACTGACAAATTTGCTGATGGGGTTGTTGGGCTAACCATATGGCTGGCTTTAGAGGAATGTACCAGTTTATTTGTTGGGTTGAATTTTTGATTGATTAAGACATTATCAGTTAGCTGACCTTCAAGTTCAGTTATCTCAGAATCTGCTATTTACTAGAGTAGCCTCCAGGCTTGCAGTGACAAACACCTGAATTGAGCTTCGGTTCAGCAAATTTACCTGAATCAGATGAACAGCTATATTAGATCACTGTGGAGATTTCATTCATCTCCTTGGTGTATATGCCAAGTGGAACAATGTTGCATTGTACTCCAGAGATTTTAGAGACTTGGCTTCAGGTTTAACATGTTTTTCTTTATTATCTTTCTGTAGTAATACATAAGAGGACATAATTTATGCAATATGTCAAAACATAGTGGATTTATTTTGACTGTCTGATGTGATGCCTCTGTAGTTCCTCCAACATAGCAGTGTTACTGTTCTGACTACCAATTTAGGATCAAAGGCTTCTATACCACATCTTTTCTGCTTGGTCCCTACCCATTCTGGCACTCAGATAGTAAGTGAAAATGGGAGTGATGAAGACTTTGCACTTGTTCTGTGGCTGCAAAGGATTGACTTCTCCCTTTCCTCTTCTCTCCTCTCTGGTGTGTTTTGTAGACATCTGAGGGCCCCTGCAAGTTGTATTACTTTTCCCTATCCTTTTGTCGCCCTAAAGAGAGAGGACACCATCTGCATGGTGGTTGCCAGAATCATTTTTACATGATTTGAGACCCTTGTTCTATCTGATATAAATGACCTGAGTGAACCTGTTCTCCAGCCATCTGGGCAAGGCTTTGTATTTAATGATTTAATGAGCAGCTACAGCTTTTCCATCACTTATGATGTTCTGTAAAGTCAGTGCCAACTGCCTTCCTGTCATCTGAGAATATATGCACATAGCATTGGATTCTACTGTATTTTAGAATGTTTTGAGTTCCAATGTTGACTTATTGTAGGCCGGTAGTACTTCAATATCAAAAGGATTATAATGAAAATTAAATGTATTATTACAAGATTCGGTGGGAGTGGTCTTGGACAACTAAGATATATCTGAGATAAAAGATCATTTGACTTGGCTACAGTAGAGGTACCGTTAGAACCTACTAAAGTAGAAAATAATTTTAATGTGAGTGAACTATTGCTTCCTTTTGGCAATGCAAAAACATCAGTAACATGTATTGTGAAGTTAGATACTATGTCACTTACCAAGTGTCACTTGGCACTCATGGAAATACTTGGAGATCTGTTGATTTATTAGTATATTGTCTGCTGCTGTTTATATGATCTGTCACCTGCTCTCCTTGAATGTCTACCAGCCCTCTGGGAATTAATGCTATATTTCTATTCATGCTAATCTAAAGTTGGTATACAAAGTATTTCTGCTGTCGAGGGAGCTATAGTGAACAAGAAACACTGAACATGATCTGTCTGTGAATCAGCTGGTTTATGCCATCTCCCTTCCTGCATGTTTCTCTTCCTCCCTCTCTAATAGTAATCATGACAAAGCAATTCTTCAATTAATTATTTTTTTTAAGCTGGAATAGGAAGTAAATGTGCATTTTTTAAAGCAAGGACAAGAGGCACCTGTCTCTAACTCGTCATCTGAAGTTTGACACTTTTCTGGTGAGGACACTTTCTTATAGGCTTATAACAGACTGCAGTGATTTGACAGTGGAGAACTAATTATTAATTCTCTGCTTCATGGTGCTACTTATTTAAGTCCAAGTACTGTTTTTTAGACGTTTTGTCCATCCCAGTTAGCATGTGTGTTCTGAAGTAGTAATCATTTTTCTAGTGCTCCTATTTTTGCCTGCAGTGCACTACTGACACTCTTATACAAACAATTTTAGACATCCTCACGGTCAGTGACTATTCAAAATACTGGTTTTGTTCCTACTTTGATGTTGTCTTAGTGGCATTAGCTTTTTTCTGCTGTTGCAGAATGAAAGAATTCATTAAAAAGGTTCTATTTTATTCCAATCAAAACTGGTATAACAATTGAAATATAATTTCTTTTAATACTCAAGTCATAAATAAGTTACAGTTTATTTTCTTTTAATGTTAATTATGCAGAAACAGGTTTAGCATAACATGGATCATGTCTGTTGTTTCTCTTGCATTTTAAGATCAGTTCTTATAGTCTTATGGTCCCTTAGATTAGACAGTACTTCCTTTTTTTTTTATTTCTAGCACTATTCAGTGTTTGCCATTGGCATAGTTTAACACAAAATTCAGTTACAATGTATTTTAGATCCTATACAACACATATGCTGATGAAAAAATATTTTATTTATTTTGTGTATCCACAGCAACTGTAAATTGGAATGCACCAGAAGATGATACAGTTTTCTCATTTAATTAATCTAGAAATCAGAGAGACCTTCAAACCAAATTTTCAAGGGACCCTGACCTCCTGACAAGAAAAGAAATTACTGGTTTGTAATTGCTGCTTTTGTTGAATCTCTAGAAATAACTTATCTTCTTAAGATATACTTTTGTATATATAATGCCAATTTAAAAAAAATGCATACATCAGAATATGTGTATTGTACCCAAAAATGTACATGCTATATTGGAAATAATCTATCCTGCAATTTCTCTTTTGTTGAATAAATTCTTACTCTTTTCTACTTAAATGATATTATATTGGAAACTGACTTTCATTTCAATGTAATTTTTATTCATAACAAAGAAGGTGTTCACCATTCTTTTACTGAAAGTAAAAGAAGCATAATTTTCTTTTAAAGTTCCTCATTTTCTTTGGTTTTTTTTTCAGAGAGTGTTGAGATATAAAAATAGAAATGCATTTAATGGTGCAAAGTGCCTAGGGGCTTACAGCCTGCAATTTAATGTTTTATTCATAGTTTTTCTCAATAATTGCAGTTATTTATTGATCTTCATACAATTCTTTTCAATATTGCTTTGAATTTAAAATTAATGAGACAAATATTTTTTTCTGCAGTTTCAAGATCAGTTTTCCAGTCATAAAACCACATATCCATAAGCAATTCACAGCTAGCATGTTTTTGCAAAATGCTCAAGTCTATGAAATATTTAACACTTTACTTTGTCTGTTTCTGTTTGCAAGGACTGTTTCCTTTCTGTAGACATAGTAATGCCCTTGGTTTTCTTTTCATACATATTTAGTCTAACTTAGATACTGGTTCTGTGAGCTACCTGAAGTTGAATGACAAACAAAATAATTTTGAAGGTTATAAAGCAGAATCTCCCTTTGCACCTTAACCTCCTCTGCAACACTTAATTTCCACTGAATATTCCATTGGACTAATCAAATAGTGTTCTGGTACAGACCATGAACCAGTGACTTTTCCTGTTCAGATGACTCTGCTGTTGTCTGTGCATCTCCTCAGTGCTCTTATGCTACACTTTCCAGCAGAACTCATTGGGTATTTTAGTCAACTGAATTCTTCCTTGAATCAATGGAAATGTTAGCCATCTAATTCTTGCCTGTTTCTGACAAGACCACAACTTAAAATTACTGCAGTTAATTGCTTAATGTACATCAATTTATATCAACTTGATCTCTCTATACTTTTCCTGATACAATTTATTTCCTTTTTTTTTTGTTTGTTTGTGTTGCAGACTGAAATAAATGGTGTCATCTGCAGATGGATTATTTTTGTAGAGCTTTTTGTGTATTAGGTCTTCATATTCCTTCATATACCTTTTTTACAAGTATTTTCCTGCTATGTATCTTCTTTTTAATATTTTATTGATTTCGTCAGTCTGTCTGATTTTAAATATTTCTAAAAATCTAATGTACTACTTGGGCCATGCAGCTATTTGAGAGTTCTCATTTACAGCTGGGCAGTAAGGTAGTTTCAACTAGACCCTCTAGTTTGGGGTTTGCTTCTGTAATTTTCAGTTTCCCTTCAGCAGTACTTAAATTCTACCACGGAAACATGTTAGTAAGCATCTGTTCTTCAGTGAAGACAGTAGTCAAACCACCTCATCAAGCAAGGTATAACATTCTCTTTTACTAAGTATAGCACATGATTCATGCTGCAGGCAATGCCAGTTAATTTATATTATACAGGTGTTTGGGTTTGGTTTTTTCCTCTTTCTCCTTTCCCCCATCCTCCCTCTTTTCCAAATGTGATAACAACAAAGTTTCACAGTATTAAGATGTTGAGGATGCTAAAGCTGAGGTGGCTCAGGAAATTATGGTTTCAGTGATTAAAGTGTGAATTTTTAAATTGTTAGTTTATAGTATTATTTTAAGTCTGTGCTGAGTATACAATTCTCTTATTTCTGCTATTCCTGAAGAGAGAAAATTAGACAGAAAAATAACCTTTCTGTCTTATGCAGTGAAGCGTATCCTGGGTTTGGGGGTTTCAAGTAAATCATTGGATGTTAATCTTGTTTTGTCATACCCAATTCCTGGCTCATAACTGGAAGTAAGAAAGTGGTGTTAAAGGTCTACCCTAACAGGAAAGCACATTAGTTAATCTAATAAGCTTCTGCATATAAATACTTTGTACAAAACCAGTTATGAAATCTAAGGCTAACCTGAGTCATATAAAATGCATTCAGTGTGGAAAGTAATCTAATAAATGACCTATTCTTTCCCTGACAAAATGATCAGGGAACATATCAACACATAACTCCTTCCTGAATTAGATGCTCTGTCATAGAATGCATTTCAAAGTACCTTTAACAATTGAGTAATAGTGAACATATGGTAAAAAGAAAATAATCATAACAAGAATAACTACAGAGAATATAGATTGGCAGATAATACGAAAATGGCACTCAAAGAAAAACAGGACATATATCAAGAATAACTACAGAGAATATAGATTGGCAGACAATTTGAAAATGGCACTCAAAGAAAAACAGGACATATATCTTAAGGCACCAACAAGAGAATTTCAGTGGATGTAAAGTAAAAGTTGCTCCATTTTCCACAGAGAATCATAAAAATATAGTTTGAATCTGTAAGATATTAAAATGCAACATATAGCCCTTAAATTAAATTTTGGTTTAGGAAAAATGTCATAGTGAGTTTTATATGTGAAATTTTGTTCTAACTCATTTGTCACAGCAAAGCTATAAAGCATTCTAATGACAGATTCTTCATCTTAGCAGTGCAGCTTTCAAAATGGACAAAGCACACAATACTACCTAGTTCTTAATTAATGCAAGGTCTTTTTGTTGTCTTTTGCACAAATACCTCCAGAAAATGAAGTAATTATGTAAAACAAGATGGTATGCAAAGACTTTATAGGTGCTGTGTGTTTACATGGTAGAGCAATACAAATTTCTGCTCCAACTCTAGATTCTTTTTGATGAGGTGCCAAGTGCTGAGACAGATGTGTGCAGGCTGTTTACTCTCATATGTTGTATTTGTACCACGACTATACTGAATCTGTGTGCAATATTTTTTTGCCACCTGTTTTATAGGGAAGGGACAGAACAGTAACTAGAAAATGTAAGATAGAATCTGGTTATCTTTCTACTTAGGAGAGAAACTTTCCCTGCTCATGTGCAACTGCAGGTGCCAAGGCAGATTCTGTTTGTATTCCTGGCAAAATACATAAGCTGTTGCATCTGCAGAGAAGATGTATTTTGATAACCAGTGGAGGTGCTCTGACTTTCTGGTTCTGCTCAGATTCCTCAAGCATAGGGGTTTTTTATATTCTTTTTTTCAGATTGTGTGTCACCTGCAGCTTGCAAAGGTCACCATTTCGGGTGTTTGTAGCCTAGCTGGAGAGTAAAAAATATTATAATTGGCTCATTTCTTGGCTTTTTCTCTTGGAGACTGCTCTTCTTGAAAACATAGTAGCTGCATTGCCCCTCTACTTCTGTGAAATATATTGAACACTCTAAAATGCATTAAAATAACTTGTGACCTTATGAATGTGTGCAGAAAGAAGCTATCTAAAGGTCTGTACTGCACACTGATGTTTCTTTGTTAGCGAGTTTTTTGGGGTTTTTGTTGGGTTTTTTTGGCATTAAAAACTACTTTAAGAATTAGTAGCTAGGACTAGAGATCATAAATTGTCATTGAAATTTTGGTTTCTAAAGCAAATGATTTGTAAGGGTGGAATGTTTGCAACATTTCAAAATGAGGTAAGAAGATAATTTTGTACAGAGTTAAATCCTTTATGTTGCTATCAGCATGGATAGAAATTTGACATTATATTTCCTTTGGGCTTCCCTATAATCTTTGACCTTCAGGCTTCTGTTCTATTTTCTAGTGACAGTACACACACGCGTGCAAAAGGAACTGATGTATTGATGACAACAAGCAACAAACCAATGTTTTTTAGGTTGTTTTACCAGTAGTGATGAATGTAATTTAAAAGAATCTATTCCCATTGTTAGGGATTAATTGCTAAAAATTACTAATGGCAAAGAGGCATTAAGAAATGTTAAATAAACATGTCTTCAGTGGTTTGCTGAAGTGCTTTTTCTTTCAGCTACAAACTGCAATAACATCAGGTCAGATGTACATTTCCTCTCTTCTATGTAGTAGGAAGATTTGAAGTCAAATTATCATGTATAAGGTTCTGTAATATTCATAGAAATATGAATGGAATAATAGACTCCAGCTTAGCCAAGGACTAGAATTTGAATTAGGCACTTTGGCAGAAGAGCTTAGATGGCTCTTTTGACCTTTCCACTGCTTTGACAAATTTGATCTGATATCATACTTAACTTCATCCTTACCCTCTGCTGCATCTCTCTTAAAATCTCAATTTTGTATTTATCCTAAGGATGCAGCAAGAAAAAAAATCCAAAAATCCATGTGTCTTGTCACGTAATAAGTAAACTGTTTTGATAGGTTTTGCATGATACAAACTGTCAGATGGACTTATCAAACAGTGAGTACACATTAATTTATCTGAAATCTCTATTGAAAATTAATAGTGAAAAATGTAATAGTCAAAGTAAAAAAAGCTAGCAACTTCTTTATTTGCTATTTAAGTAATTCTGTTATGAATTACAAAACATTAGCATTCCTTTTAAAATTCTGCTACTAATACTATTAGGAATTTGTGAATTATTTGAATTTTTTTGCAAAATTATCCTGTGTTTTATAGAAATGAAGGATTTTATAAATTATTTGGTTAAAGAACTGTATATACCTAATAAAAATTCTTTACTGTACAGCAAAGGAGCAGTTATTTGCAAGGCATGTAGTATTTCAGTATATAGATTTGAGATGTCTGATGCTGGCCAGAGCATGCTCAAGTCATCTTTCCAACTTTGGAAAAGGAGAGTAGGTGTCATACACTGAATTCTCAAGGTCCTCATCATCACAGATACTGTAATACAGAGGACAATGAATACTGTTTGTAATTATCTGTAGAGACAGACACAGATGGAGCAATGATACTTATTATTAGTTGGATGGTAAGAAATAGCCTTTGAGCAAACTGTTTTTTCCTCAAGCTTCCTCAGGTTGTTTCCTTCCCAAGCAAGTGGCACATGGTACAGAAAGCATTTCCCTTCCTATTAATAAAAACTAAAACAAACAAACAAAAACACACAAACAAACAAAGAGAGAGAGGAGAGAGAATAAAAAACAATGAAGAAAAGAAGTGGAAAAAGAATCAGCATGTATAAAATGCACATTGCTAGATATAAGGGGTGTGTTGGTTGAACTACAACTGATGCAGGAGGACTAACCAGTCCCCATGGCTTTTCTGGGGCAATTCTTGTGAATGGAAGAAATTACTACTCATAGTATACAAATCCTATGGTATATAATCCAACTTAATTGGCTGCAATGCTTCAGTACAAGTCTGACACTTCATTTCTTTCACAGCCATGGCTGATAATTCATTCAATATGTAATATTGCATAGGTAACTGTAAGCAGTGTTAAAGATAGGACAGGGTTGCTAATTTTGTAGCAAATAAGAATTATTTAAGGGTTTTATCACAGGATATAGTATATTCAGAGAACAAGAGTTTATTTAGGAGGAACAAAGTGATGGCTAGATCTCAGTTTTAATCATAGCCAAGGAATGCTAGAATGAGGTGCATAAAACAGATGCTGTTACCCTTTCACTTTTATCTTTTTGGGTCCAGGCTGTGTCATCTTCCACGTCACAGCATAAATTGGAGTCATTGTAAGGCAGCTAAATTACATGATTTATGGCCTGCACAAAAGATTAAATATCAGTGTAGAGACCAATCAGGCCTCCCCACATACACCCTAAGTTGTTCAGCAATTAGTTGGCACTGACATGTGCAGACTCTGTAGTTACCAAGGATTATCACTGTAATGTTGATATTTTCATGTTAGACAGCATAAAGGTTTTTTTGCCTTTGATGGAACATAACTTCTATAATATATCTGCAAATATGTCACATTTTGGCTTGGGCTTTTTTAGGTTTTTGTTCTTTATTTTCTTGAATCATAGAGCTGTCTGATGAATCTTGTCAGTGGGGACTTCTTAGAGGATTTAGTAATAATTTTTAATAGTATTTACATATTTTTCATAAATTAGGAGATAATAAACCCATGAAACTACAATTTCAGGGAAGAGTTATTTGTTAGAAAATACTATTTTCACTAGATTTTACCTATAAAGCAGAAAAAGAAACAATTTTTGAAATCTGGAAGTATTTGGAACTGAATGGTAACAACTTGTAGAATAAGCCTCTATGTGTACTTTGGCTTTAGTTTATCAAATCACAGCATAACTTTACATGGAAATAAAGAAGTCTCATTTATTTTGCTGTAGGTAACACATAGCTACTTATAATCTTAAGTAACACATAACTACTTATAAAAACCAGGTATACATATA
>NW_008683295.1:0-9899 GCF_000695815.1 Acanthisitta chloris
AGAAAAGTATAGGTTTTGCATAATGCCTCAGAGCATATGAGAGTTGAGATAGGAAGGTAGAAAGAAGTAGGCAATAGCTAAGAAAATCTATTTTAATGTCTTCAAGAAAAAACCACTGGAACCTGAAGGACACCACCAGAAACCTTAACCTCCTACAGAGACATGTGACATCTGGTCAAACCCGCTTAACCATAGCTTTGATGTTGGCAGTAGGTATAATTTGATAAAGCAGATAATGAAATCAATTTTATTTGACTATTGTGCTATTTGTGTTTTGAAGGAGTGTGATATGTCAGAACAATTTGCCTTTCTACTTGAAGGCCCCACTGGTGCATCAGCTGAGAGTGTTGCCTGTCCAGACTGGCACTATCCCTAAGCTGGTGCAAAGCTGTAAAACAGGGACCCAAAATCTTCCTGATCTTCATGTGTTCTAATTTGTGTTATTTCCTCTGACAAAACCCTCACACCACTTCTGTTCATGTGAGGAGAGGGAAACATTTCTAGGGAAAAGTATTGAAAGATTTTGATAATGTTCTGTGGGTCAGAACTGTTCCCCTGAACTTTCTAAGATCCTAATGCACGTCAGATAGATTAGCGTTCTTTCTCACAAACTCCACTGTCCAATTATCCCAATTGTCCTCTTCAGATATCCCACTTGCTTCATTTTTCATTTCTGAGCTTTTATAGCATCCTTCCTTTGCTTTCATCATGCTTACATTATCTCACTTTCCTTTAAAAGTCCTTTATTTGAATCCTCCTTTACTGATGACTTTTTTTTTTTTTAGCTTCTATAATAGTGGCTTGAGAAGTTTTGTGACTGTTCTGTGCCAATAACTTTTCCATGGAGCAAACAAACAATGAACTCACCTTGGCAGAACCAACTGACAATGACACATGCACATCTCAACCTCTGATTTCTGCCAAGGAGAGACTCTGAAATGACGAAGTCTTGGTGTGGCTGAGACTTGATGATGAATGATTTCCCCAGAGCCACCTAAGTCACATGAACCCTTGCTGCCTGCAAAGTGATAGGATTGGCTGGGTTTATGCCCTCTGCAATCTATTTCACATGGAAGTGAACAGAATACTCACCACCTAGATTCTTCCCATAATTAAATTTTTGAGGAGAGACTCTGAAATGACGAAGTCTTGGTGTGGCTGAGACTTGATGATGAATGATTTCCCCAGAGCCACCTAAGTCACATGAACCCTTGCTGCCTGCAAAGTGATAGGATTGGCTGGGTTTATGCCCTCTGCAATCTATTTCACATGGAAGTGAACAGAATACTCACCACCTAGATTCTTCCCATAATTAAATTTTTGATTGTGCTTCCCAGTCTCACCACCCAGATTCTTCCCATAATTAAATTTTTGATTGTGCTTCCTCCTGATGTCTCTAACTGCCAAAGAAAACTGGAATAAATGTTGACCAACAACCTTTTCAAGGATGGTAAGCATGTTGGTCTGTGAACCCAGATTTCCTAAGAGTATTGGTATAATCTGACCTCTAAGCTATGCTGGGGGTTTGTTCCTATTTGTTTTTTTCAAGGCTTCAAAACATTCAAGTGCCTACTTGCACAGCTCATAATGCAGAACTCTTGGTATTTGTTTTTTTCAAGGCTTTAAAACATTCAAGTGCCTATTTGCACAGCTCATAATGCAGAACTCTTGCATGAGGTAATTCTCCTATGATAAGAGGTTACCTTCAAAGCCATGAGTGAAAGGCAGTATGTTTTGGAGAGTTTCTGAAGAAAAATCAAAACTTAGGAAGGAAGAAGGTTAAAAAAGGAAAGTTAGAAATTCTTCATTACCTCACTTTGCATTACTTTTTAACTCTGCTTCCAACAGGTACTAGAAGCATGAGGAATGTCTTGGAATTAAGTCCCTGGTTAATTTTAAAATTTACTATCTTGCTAAGAATAGTTTTAAATAATGTTTGATTTCTTTAAAGAACAAGGAACATGAGATCTAACTGAAATGTGAAAAACTGTGTTCTCCAGAGGAAACACATTAAAACCTCCTGCACAGCAAACTTTCTCCTATACAAATTTATTTTAAACTTATAGGACTTGGCTACAGAATGCTGAGAATTGCAGGGGAAAACAACACACTTATACCCCTATGTTACCTTTGCTTTTAGTGTACTTCAACTTCTGGGTTTGACAAAGCAAGAGCAGAGATAGGATTTACCCTGACTCTTTCCTCTATTCCATAGCCCATAAAAGATTAACTATTATTTTTTCAAAGTAAGAATGGAGGGAATGTAACAATTCCATCCTGACACTGTACTGCTGAAGACATTACATTGCTTCCTATCCTCCCAGCAAGGCAGAGAACAAAGAAAGTGATATTTTTTATTCTAAATATTAAATTGCAATTCCTTTTAGAAAGACAAATTCAGGTTTACATCCTGCTTTCTTCAGAATTATCTCTCTACAGCTACTTGAGCATTGTGGGAGAGGTCTAAATGAACAGGGAATGCTTATACAGTCAGGAAAAAATCTGTATGGTAAAATGAACTAACTTCAGATCTAGCTTCTTAAATACCTTTACAACTATAGCACTGGAGATTAGATAATTACTCAAATGCTGGCAACTTCTAGAATCTCTCTTGCTGTCTGATAAATATCTCTCTACAGCTACTTGAGCATTGTGGGAGAGGTCTAAATGAACAGGGAATGCTTATACAGTCAGGAAAAAATCTGTATGGTAAAATGAACTAACTTCAGATCTAGCTTCTTAAATACCTTTACAACTATAGCACTGGAGATTAGATAATTACTCAAATGCTGGCAACTTCTAGAATCTCTCTTGCTGTCTGATAAAAGCAGTGCAAAATTAGATAATTGCTCAAATGCTGGCAACTCCTAGAATCTCTCTTGCTGTCTGATAAAAGCAGTATTATTATGCTGCTATTCAGATAAATGGAAAAGCAGCATTCTGCTAAGTTCTAATCAAAGAGGTGCTCTTCATTAACATAGGGAAATCAAGATACTGCAGTTGTAAAAAGAGCTTTGCTGTAAATATTTATTTATGAATAACAGTGTACACTTAAACAGTTGTATTTCAGCCGAATTCATGGCCACAAGAAACAGAGCATAGTCTCCATATTTGTAGTCCCACACAGGAAAATCTCACAGACATATGATGCCTTTAAACGCAGATGGATCCATTCTCCCAGGTCACTCGTGCACAGACGGATGAAGGGCACTGCAAGGCACTCACTTGAGAACGAGCTGCGAACGTTTTGAAACTTTCCTACCCACAAACCTTATGTTACTACCCACACAGACGTGTGGTGTCAGTAGTTCATGTGATCTATCTTAATCTGCTTCAGTGGCAAGTCGACTGTTGGTAAATCACAGCAGAATGCAGTTTGAACTGAGCTAGATGTCCTTGCCCTGAAGCAAGTTAGAAGCAACCACATAGTCTATTAAACAGAGGTGAACAGGGATGGTGACAATAAATGGGTAAAGATAATATCATAAAATGATCATAAAATCACAGAATGGCTTGTGTTAAAAGGGGCTATAAAGATCATCTAGTCCCAACCCCTCTGACATGGGCAGGGACAGCTTTCACTAGTTCAGGCTGCTCAAAGCTCCATTCAACCTGGCCTTGAACCCTTCCAGAGACAGGACATCCACAGCTTCTCTGGGCAATCAGTTCCAGTGTCTCACCATCCTCTGAATAAAGAATCTCTTCCTACCACCTAATCTAAATCTCTCCTCTTTTAGTTTAAAATTCTTCCCCCTCGTCCTATGCCTATCTGCCTGTGTGAAAAGTTAGTCTCCCTCTTTCTTTAAGTACTGGAAGGCCACAATGAGGCCTCTCTGGAGCCTTTAAAATCTCAGTCTGGACAAGTTGTAGCTCACCTACCTGTAATCTGAGTGATCTCTACAGCACACATCATCCTGATTGGTACTGTCACAAACACAGCCCAGATCTAGTGAATGACTCCCTCCTTCATCCATCCAGACACACACTTTGGCTGTTTGGTCTCTTGGTCTTTAGTATCTGAAATTTTCACTTGCCTCACAACAAGTGCTGGTTCTTGTTCAGAGCCCATACAAAATAGGTATGGATTTTTCATAATTTTCCTTGTCATCTCAATTTTTCTGCTATTGCCAAAATTCTTAAAAACTTGCTGGCCACACTAATTTTCTGTTTTTTAGAAAAAAATAAGATGTGAGCACTCCTCAAACGAACAGTATGCCATCTTGCTATATCCTAAGCACCATACTACAAAATATAACCAAAGGAGATCAGAAAACCTTGTGCAAATAGCCCTGTTTATCTAACTTGTTTTTTTTCCTTTACCATCTGTTGGAGCCATATGCCTTCTTAAATAAGAGCTAATTATAGGTCTCCAAAACAACTAATCGAATAGTGGTAACTGTGGCAAACTTCACTTGGAAATTTCATTTCTTCTTCATGAAAATTGCCCCCAAAGCAGGCACTGAGAGAGTTGCCTTACTCTGGTTTTACAGACTTGGGTACACAGCAGTTACAGCTGACACACACATGTCTGTGCTGACACATAGTAGAAATTCATAATGAGCTGGAGAAATAAGAGCCAAATACAGGTCCCACCAAGCACATTGGGAGGGATGACTTTGGGACAGAAAGTAGCTGTGTCTAATAAAAACCCATGGGCATGTATTGTAGCAGAGTTCTTGGTGTTGAGTTTTCCTTCACTGCCCCTGTGCTGCTCTACTGAGTGAAAAAGAGAAAAGGAACAACCCTGTCTCAAAATAATTCTGCTTTTACACTGAAAAATTGGAGCAAAGAGTGATCCAATACTAAAATTAAATTTTGGAAGAGAGATTCCAGCCTATTTAGAGAACAATATATCTCCTAATGAGCTCAAAAAAGACAAGATTTCACTTTCATGGCCAATGGGCGTTTGTATAAATGTCCATTTGTATAAATGTCAATTTGCACTATTCAGGCAAATGTTTTATAACTGCCTCCAGTGTCAATGTCATTCTGCATTGCTGTGTAATGTGAAAAGACTGAAGGATAAAAATTAATCAAGTCCTAAAAATGGCAAATGAAGAGTTGAAGTGCCTTTTAAAAACCCCAAACGCTAAATAGCTCTTTCAGCATCACAAGACTGTGGCAATTTCAGTCTGTCACTCTGATATTTCAGGAAGTTTAGAACTATTCTTGAAGAAATTAGTATTAAAAATTAATTAAAAAGGAAATGAAAATAGTATGTTTAAAATTAATTCATTTCACCCAGCATACAGGTAGCTATTTCCCATTACAACCACCACAACCTCTTTGTGCAAATGAGTTGTGCACATAGTAGAAAGAAACCACTTCTAGGATTTCACTTCATCTAGTCTTTTCCTCTGGATGCCAATGGGAAGATTCTCTTCCACTTTTCTCACCACTGCTCACAAGATGCTTTTGCAGCCAGAGCACCACAAATGTTTAGAGATTCAGATACGTAAGAATTGAAATACATGTAAAAAAATGCAACTATATGTATTTTACAGACACTTCATGGACAGATTAGGACCCACCTCTAATTCCCTCAGTGCCACACAGCATACCTGCACCATCTCATCAACACAATAGCTACTGAATCAGAAAGAAGAGTCCAGAGTTAAAATTGCAGACCTTAAGTCAAACTGGAAATTAAAGATTTCCCTGATAGGTCTGTAACATTTTCAAACCCTCCATCAATGGTACAGATTGGGAGCTAAACGCTTCCCTTATGTATTATTTCAATGCCTTCTGTGTTCAAGAAGGTGATGGATGGAGGTTGTACATTTACCAAACTTTTGCCTTTAACATTATGGCCAGTTGCACTTTACTCCGAGGATAAATTACTGTGAATTAAATATGTAAGATATTTGGTGACAGTCTAATAAAAAAATCTGACAATAAATCTAATTTCTCAGATGTAGCATGTATTTAAGAGATCCCACTCTTAAATAAAAAGCCTGAGGATTCAGAGTGAAGGACCTCAGACTCCCACTGGAAGAGCTGCCACCATTGGTTAATGGTTCTGACAAGCCAGGTGAAACATCTGTGTTTAAATGTAGGTTTCTGAAACCCACTCTGGATCACAAAAATAAATGCAGAAAAAAAGACTCCAAGGTCCTACAGATTTTTTATTTCTCTTTGTGTGCAATACCACTAAGGAGTTATTTCACATCCTTTCTATGATTAATCTGAAGAGTTAATTTAGATACAAGGAACCTGATTCCTCAGCTGCAGCTGCTGCAGCTTAGTGTCTTTCATTCCACAGGCTGTAAGTTCAATATATAGTGTGATGTTCAAGGTGGGTTTGCCACATCCACATCTGCAAACTGATCCTTCAACATTCAGGTGGAGGAAGAGCAGATCAGGTCCCTTGCCCTTTCATGAGAGACTTGATCCTAGTGCACAGGTGGTCTCTGATTCTGATCACTAGATTTGGTGTTTATATGGAGTGGGAGAAAGGGTAGAAATATGTATAACTCCATACCTGACCATAGAAGAGGTAGAAGAACTTGACAAGTTCCCAGGTCAAGAGAATGAGTTATAAATTGGATGTTCATCTTCTGACCCACATTCTTTGCACAAATTATTGTACAATCTTTGTTCTGGAGACATTTAACATGACACTACTGGTTTCTCAAGGCAAATAAATACAAACCAGCCTCCAGAAAAGCAGTTCAATGTGGTGGAGACTGGCAGAATCAGAGCACAGATAAGTTATGTCATGTTTTCAACATGAGTGGCATTACAACCCCTGAAGCAGACCAGTGGCACTTAGATACTCAAACAAAACTATACAAAGACATTTTTATCTGCTTATTAAAGAGGCTAAAGGAATAGAAGTGTCATCTAAATACTAACACACATGCATGCAAAAATAAATTGCAGTTTCTGTTAAAAATAAAACCAATATGATTATGAAATAGCTTCCAAATAAGTAAACTATATTGTTAATCTGGCACATGAACTGTTTCCATAAGCTATAAGCTTAATTGAAACCCAGAATGTTCTTCTGCATGTTTTGTATCTTTTAAATATTCTTTTGAGCAGATGTTTTTAAATTTCCCATCTAGCTGAGTCATGAGATTCTCCTTTCCTAGGTCAGCCAACTCTCGCCTTATTAGTGATTTAATTGCTGAACTGTCTATACCATTCAGCACAACAATACGACAGAGTTATTTTTTCTTATTTACTTCTCCAATTAGATTCCATCAACCTGTGCCACTGCATCAGTATTTTTTTATTTATTTTTAGTTATGCACATTATCTCAATTGAAATCCTGTATCTTCATCTGGATCACACATGCACATAAATCAGCAAGAGACCAATTCTACTTTGTCAAGGCATGTCAGGCAAAAGCCATTTGGCTTTCTGTCTGGGATTTCATTAAGCTGCATTAATGTTCTCTCTGCTTGTGATGTGCCAAGAGTATCATTAGCTCTCTCTCTTTGGACTGTTTTCTGGTAAGGCTATTCATTGCCTTCTGTCTGAGTTAAGGGTCACTCAAGAAAAGGATGTTATCACTTTCTGAACAGTCTGTCTTTTTATTTGGCATATATTTTGCATAAATATCATGGACCTGCAGTAGTCTCTCAAATGGACTAAGCAATATAAGACAAAGGCTCTTGAATCTAATTCCACCTACCTTCTGCAACAAAACCTGTCTCAGACTTTGAAACTGAAATGGGCCAAATCTTGTTGATCCAAAAAATTTCATAGTAGCTCTACACTCAATATTTTAAATCTCCTTACTTCTTCAAGTAAAATGAAGGTGCCAAAAAGAGTCTTATTGCCACCACACTCTAAACTTGAACAAAGTTGCAGTTGGCTGCTCGAGATAATTCTGAAAGCCAATGGTAAAACTGGGAAGGAACTTCCAGAACCACTGAATGGTTTTGCTTGAAAGAGATCTTCACAATCATCTAGTTCCGACCCCTCTGCCATGGGCAGCAATGCCTTTCACTATACTAGGTTACTCAGAGCTCCATCCAACCTGGCCTTGAGTGCATCCAGGGATAGGGCACCCACAAGTTCTCTGGGCAAAGAATTCACAACTAGTGTGAAGAAAATCCTGTATTTACTACCAAACAGACATACTCTCTGCCATGCATTAAACAACACATTGTAATAGACAATACATTGTATGGGTATGTGGCTCCACTAACAGTAGGCAGCACAGAATCACAGAATC
The DNA here is from genome assembly GCF_000695815.1 of Acanthisitta chloris. Lineage (NCBI taxonomy): Eukaryota > Metazoa > Chordata > Aves > Passeriformes > Acanthisittidae > Acanthisitta > Acanthisitta chloris. The sequence goes on from NW_008683295.1 coordinate 8,187, forward strand.
ATCAAGGTTGCAGGAGACCTCTAAGATCACCAAGTCCAGCTGTTAACCTGTCACTCTGCTGTAACCCCTAAACCACATCTTCCAGTGCCAGATCCAGACACCTCTTAAACACCTCCAGGGACAGTGACACCACCACCTCCCTGGGAAACCTATTCCAATGCCTGACCATTCTAACAGTGAAAATTTATTTCCTAACATCTAATCTGAATCTCCCCTGTCTCAATTTAGGACTGTTCCCTATAGTCCTCTCACTGCAGACATGGCAGAAGAGACCATCCCTCACCTCTCAACAATCCCCTTTCAGTCTGTTATAGAGAGCTATGAGGTCACCCTTGAGCTGCCTCTTCTCAAGGCTAAACAAACTCAATTCCCTCAGCCATTCCTCATATGATGTGTTCTAGACCTCTTATGAGCCTCATTGCCCTTTGCTGGACTCGCTCCAATGCCTCAATATCCTTTTTTGAAGTGAGGGGCCCAAAGTGAGAGGTACTTGAGAGATGTGGGTTCCCATGCTGTCACTGTCTTCTTGAGAGACCTATGGCAAATCATGAGACAATTCCATGCCTCAGTTTCCCACCTGTTAACATCTCCTTCACTTTGTCTCTCATTTAACCAGTCTGCAACTGGAGCACTGAATCTTACTACAATGCCTACCACACTCTTCTCAGCTGTTCTAACTTGGCTGAGAAATACTGCCGAACCTTGGATATGAGTCCTTAATGGTTTCCAAAATGGATAAATTGTGCAGATATTTCCTTATATATTTTTTGCCTAGAGACAATCATATTCATGAGTTTCTCTAAAGATTTGCAAAAAATATTGGCTCTTTTTCTTTGTCCTCTAAACTTAGCCAACAGCATTTCTAATAATTTTGGAAGTAACAACCCCAATTGCAGTCCATGGGAGCAAATACACCTCCCTGACATAAGCTGACAATATTCAAGACACATGATTTTGAAGGTTTGAATTGAAATCCATTTCCTGGAGGTATTTTAAATTCTTACAAAGTTCACAGAAGGTGACAGATAAGACCTGTCTTGCAGCTGCTTACAGCTCCTTTCCTAGCTTTTAAACTCCTTCCCAAAGAATAATAAAATGAATAGCATATATTCAAATTATGTAGCTTTGGAAAATAACCCATCATTTCTGCTGCTATATTTAAATTAAGAGAAGGGACACATAAATACATTACTTCTCTGGATTTCAGTGGTAGGAATGTCTAAGAGAAAAACAAATACTGGAGATCTCAACTAGAAAATATTCACAAAATCACAGAATCACAGAATAGTTAGCGTTAGATGGACGAGTTGTGGCCCTCTGCAGGACCCTCTCCACTAGCTTCTTGTCTTCCTGGAACTGTGGAGAGCACAACTGAACACAATACTCCAGATGTGGCTGAGTAGGGGGAGAGAATCACTCCTCCCAATGCACTTTAGGATACCATTAGCCCTCCTGGCAACAAGGACACAGTGCCAGCCCAATATTGCACTAGAATAATCAGGAAAGTACTTATAAAGCAGGCTAAGAAGACTCAAAAACTAGCAGAAACAATGTTCCTTCTTTTTTCAATACTTGTACAAATGCTGGAAACCAAGACACTGTTTTCCAATATCCAGGGAATAGTGATTTAGGTTAAATCTGTTCTACAGATACTAAGAAGCAGAAAAAAAATTACAGTGCATTTTGCATAAGGCTTTTCCACATGCCCGTGTA
>NW_008683295.1:9918-24259 GCF_000695815.1 Acanthisitta chloris
ATGTGGGAAATCATGTAAGAGCCCATGGATATGAATCGCAGCAAAAAATCTAAGAGTTAGTTTGTTCTTATTCAAAATTAATAAAGGGAATTTAATGACTTGATGAGAACTTTTCACACAGGCAAAAAAAATAAAATAAATAAATGCAAAACTATGGAGAAATTAGAAAGTATCCAAAATATGTTAGGCAAGAACCTTTAGCAGAAATGGCAGAAATCCTTCCTAAATGGGAGGGAGAGAGGGAGGGAGGGATGGGGTGGGAGCAGCTGGACACAAACCCTTCCCAAATGAGCTTTCAGGTTATTACTGGCCACATCTTTGGCAACAAGTCATGAGGGGAAGGGAAGGAGGGAGGGAAGGAAGGAAGGGAGGAAGGGAGGAAGGGAGGGAGGAAGGGAGGAAGGGAGGAAGGAAGGAAGGAAGGAAGGAAGGAAAATTATAGCTTTTCTCAGGACTAATCATCACTATTGTATAGCAAACACTTTACTGCATGAGCTGTTCAAACTTCCCTGATTTCTGGGGACATATCTGTAAGACTGTACTGGACCTGTAGTGTTGGAGAGTTTCAGAGACTCATTGTCTTGGAAAACATTTACTTTGTTGATGCTTCTTTCTGGTATTTCAGCATCCCAAAGGATAACCCTTCCTGTTTGAAGATTTGAGGTCAGACTTAGAATTTATGCCATTTATATATGAGCTGTGGACAACAAGTAATGAGTTGAAGTAGCTTAGCAGCTAGAGACATTCAACTCTGCAGTTTATCCATACAGCATGACGACTATTTCTATGCAGTAGTTACTATTTTAGCTGTTGCAGACTTTCTGGACAGACATGTTAGAAACTGTAGCTGATATTCAGTAGTTCTCTATCACATTATTCTTCCTGTGTTAATTCTCTTGTTCTGTGCAGTGAAGTCAGGCACTTCCCCCTTGCACAGCCTACCATGTCTATATTTTAAATAATGCTTCTATCTGGACAGTGAGATTTGAGTAAATAAACAGCAGCAGAGACTTATCTCATCAATTAAAAACAGTAGGTGCAACATTTTGCAGGTGGATCTTCAAGAATTTCCATCATATTGACTCTTTGCCTTTTTGTGAGCCAACCCTGTAGCGATGGCCAGAGCTGGAAGGTAACAGTGGGAGCTATTGTGAAACATCTTAACAAAAATGAGCTTGAAATAGAAGACATGCCCAGTCAGATAGCTGTTTAAACAGTGTTTTCTGAAGAGTTTGTGCTCTATACAGAGTTGAGGACAAAATATAATCATTGCACAAATGCTTATCCTGTTCCAATGAACTCAGCACTGAACCTGGAACTATAAACTGCTGTTCCAGTTTTATCATAGACTTGGTCTGAGGTAATGAGAAAATTACAAGTGACTGGATTAAAATCCTGGCTTCATGTTCCTGAAGCTGGGTCATTAATACATGCAGAGTCACCCAGTACTGTTCTATACCCAAATCTGGGCAAGGTCTCCTGGTTCTCTGAAGGATTATTAGCAGACCTGTCTAGATCAAGAAATGGTTGTTAGAAGCTCAGGAATTTTGGTAAAGTGGTCAGTTCAGTAAACTAATGTGCAAAGAACTTAATTAGGTTCTTAGTTTCTTTGAGAAAAAACCACATTATTTTCTGTGTCTTCTTAGTTGCAGCTGAAGTTCTGTTGAGGATAAAGGCAAGAAGGTTCTTTGCAGGACTGAATCCTGCAGAAATTGTGGTTAAATCAGCCAGAATTAGGGCTGAGTAGCTGATTGAATCTTAATTTCTAAAACCAAATGAATAATTTAAAGCACACTAAATCAACACCTGGTAAATGTTTCTTAAATCTTGTTGCCGTTTTCTTAATTTCTACATTTCTCCAGCTGAAATTATTCAAATTCATCTGGTTTTCCTTCCTATTTTTAATATGGACTTCAATGTCTTTTCAAGAAAATACTCTGTCAGGAAATTAACATAAGTGCACCAATTTAAAAAAAAGCATCTATAGCTGGGTCAGCACCTCTGAAGAGAACTCGTGTTGGAACAGCAGCTCTTTCTTCAGTGCAGCTGTGCTTTTCCTGCTTGAGAACGTTGTTGAATCATCTACCATTGGGTCAATTCTGGGAACTCGCTCAAAATATATGTAAAAGACAGTAAAACTTTGCTGACTTAAAAAAACCAAAAATTCCCTACTAGAGTGTTTTTGATTTTTTTCCTGCTACAATTTACTAAGATGTTTAGCAAGGCTGAACTCTTCCAAGCTGAGAATGGCTTTTCCCTTCATGCTTTTCCCTTTCAGTAGTGGTTGTATACTAAGGTCTTCCTTGTACTCAGCTTGTGTCAAAACTTGCAAAAACAAGGACTCCCTGATCATTTGGTGGAAAAGACGAGACACCTTGATCAACTCATCCAGTCACAGCTGTTACTCATTCTCTAGCTTTTCATTTGAGTCTCTCTTTTGACCTTTTAAATCAAGGATACTCCCGAGGTGCCCTTGGCCTATGCTGAACTATACTGGCAGAGATGGGAGTGATATTAAAATCAGGTGCCTGCAATGTGAGGTTTGAGTCAGTGGAGAACATACTTTTCAGTGGACTACAAAGAATGCAAACCCTACAACTAATCCCCATGGAGGCATTGCTCCTTCTTGAATTCTTTCAGGGAAATAGGGTGGAATGTAATAATATTTTTTTGTACAAAAGCACTGTCAATTTACTGTTTACCCTTCTTCTGGTGATGCATTAGCCACTTGAATTAAGAAGTATAAGTGAATGCAATCAAATTTCTGTGCAGGAATAGAATGGCTACCTCAGGTATCTGCACTCTACCTTTTCCCCAGGTTGCTGATGGACTTAAAGTCTTGAAGGTGAGGGTTTTATCCTTTTTATCCATGATTCTATTCTACATCATAAGTCAGACTACAAAGCAAGTATTTAATTTATGGTGATCACTCCTATGAAACAGAAGTACCTCTTCCCACACTTCCCTGAGCCTGTATTCACCACCTTGTTCTTCTATATGCATATATTCACTAGGCTTTGGTTTGTAATTACCAGGCAAGCAACCTCACAGAAACAGGCAATCAGTTCAATTCTCTTGAGTTTTCATTTATTGGCTGGCTAATGTGAAACATATCCCCTAAGACCACCCACAACCTGAAACTGAACACTAATGCAGGGAGCACTCTCTCTCCTGAAAATGCTTGGCCCTAAAGAACCTCAGATTCCTTGGATAAACCAGTTTCTATTTCCACATAACAATTATGTAAATGAAGGTGCAGTTCTGGGTAATTTCCATTGGTTCCACTTCTCTCGAAATTAAAAAGATGAAAGACATTAAATAACTTTCATTTCAGTGTGGGGAAAGAGCTGACCACCCAAACTATGCAAATAAAATTATTTTTTTTAAAAGGACAGTTTAAAATGGGCTTTCCTCTTTATCCTAAAAGGATGACAATAAGTGGATAAAAGCCCACCTCCAGATGATAAGATTCAAAGAGTTTGCTTCATTGTGTATAGTCACTCAATTTCCTGTTGCAGCTAACTGCTGCCAAAACCAGGCGCTGTGCAATGTAAACAGTGATCAACATTCTAAATTAAATCTATTTGACATGACAAAAAAGCCTTCAAATTGTTTGAATTGCTCAGAGGCAATCCATCATGTGAACATTTTTATAGCCTTCACCACCTCCTCACAGTGTGAGTTCTCCACATATACCCCTCAATGATGATTGTAGATATTGTTCATGTCCCTTTTACAGGTAGGAACCTGAGGCAGAGCATGACTTGGACCTGATTCCTCAGGAGTATTAAATATAAGTCAATGTAAATTAGGTCTTTGAGAGACTTTGAAGTCCTGAATCTACGTGTCTTGCCTAACAGGAGAGGAAGCCTGTTGGAAAGCAGGAAATAAAAGTTAGATCTCACAGTTCAGCAAGTCTGGACTCCTTATTCTCTTCCTCTCTTCCTGGTATTGTAGAAACATTTACTACTGCAAATCAAAAGACCATCTGCAGTTTAATTTGGTTTCATTATAACCTAAAACCAAATTCAACAACAAAAAATTAAAATAAAAAAAACTTCACAGCCTTCCTATTACAATCCGCAAACAAGAAAAAATCATTATAAAAGTTTAAACCTCTGCTTTTGCTTCCTGTATGAAACACTGGTGGAAAAGCACACAGTATTTCCTTGCATCCTGTCAGGGATCCTTCTAATCTAAGCCTTGAGACTCTGGGCTCTGGTGAGTGTATTTGCAATCAAATGTTAATATGTCTAGTAGTACAGGAATCCTTACTGTGTTATTTGTACCAAAGATTTTTCATCATCTTCAAATATAGTACCTACTTTATTAGTGGTTGAATAGAATTATACACTACTTCCCACTACATAAGAGGCAGGGAATTAACCCCTTATATTTCTGAGAAAATCACATGGTGAAAACTCAAATCCTGACTTCCACATAATTCTTAGAACAGAGCCTCTGTTCCTTGGTTGCACCCACTATCCTTGAATAAATCTTTTGGGCTGGGATCTGTCATGTCTCATTTTAGTCACAGAAAAGGCAACTAATTCAAGTTGATTTTTTTAACGTATCAGTGGTAAGAAATCAAGACCAAATAGCAGGAAATCACTGTAACCTAAAATTCATCCTTCAGATATGTAGGATAAAGTACTTTCAGTGTTACTTATGAGAGAAACTTGCACTACGACCTTAGGCTACTCAATCTGACTTCAAAACTACCCAAGTCTGTAATTATTGCTAAGATCATGTGAGAAACTCCCATTCCCCCTCCTGAGATTTTGAGTTGAAGTCCAATGCCAAGAGAAGCAGACAGAGATGCAAGAGACGATTCAGTTAAAAGGGCATGGTAGAAAATGTGCCTACATAGGCAAAACTCAAATCTGAAGCAAAGTGACATTCTAGGTGAAGTGTGAGATGAGAGATAACAGATGGATAGACATAAATAGACAAATCCAGGAAATTACAAGATTGTATTAGTCACCGTGACTGGAAGTACTCTCAGCACAACAGTAAACTTGCATGAGACCTTCACCAAAGCACCATTTCTGTTGGATAACCTTATATTATTCACAGGAAAGAGAGGAGGTTCAGAGAGAACCTCACTTAGTGCTTCCCATTATTTCCATGGATAAAACCTGGCCTACAGTTATACTGTTTTCCAACTCCAGAGGTGACTTGCAGAAAAACCACAAAACGTTTGGCCTACATCTGTGCAGGGCTTTGTATGAGACTTTTTTCGGGGTGAAAATTATAGGAAATAAACTTGGCATGATACCAACAACTTAGGGCTTTGTATGAGACTTTTTTTCAGGGTGAAAATTATAGAAAATAAACTTGGCATGATACCAACAACTGCACAAGAGAGAATGGTGCAAGAACTCCTAAGATGACAGGCAGCAAATTTCTGTCAGAGCAAGAGGCAGGATGAGTAGTGTGCAGTCACAGAATAATCAGAGTCAGAAGAGATCCTTGAGGATCATCTAGTCCAACTCCTGGCCCTGATAATCACATCATGTGCCTGAGAGCATTGTCCAAATGCCTCTTGAAATCTTTCAGGCTTGGTGCTGTGACAACTTCCCTGAAGAGCCTGTTCCAGTGCTCGACCACTCTCTGGGTAAAGAACCATTTTCTAATATCCAGCTTGAACCTCCTCTGATGCAACTTCAGACCATTCCCTTGGGTGCTGTTACTGGTTGCCAGAGGGAAGAGGTCTGTGCCTGACCTTCCACTCCCTTTCACAAGTTGTATACAGGGATGAGGTCTCCCCTCAGTCTCCTCTTCTCCAGGCTAAACAGACCAAATGTCCTCAGCTGCTCCTCATATGGTTTTCCCTCAAGGCCCTTCACCATCTTCACTGCCCTCCTGAACAGATGTACACTCTCTCAGGAGGTAAGTTACTTCAGAGAAGGTGTTTGCTAGGTCACAGAGTGTACCAGGACAAAGCTAGGCTAAAGATCTTCAATATATTTTCGTGCTTTGCAGAACAGACATAAGCTCTTGTTTACCTCACAAGGACTTGGCCTCAAAGTTGAGTTAACTCACAGTAATGAGACATGCTGAGATGTGCAGATGGAAAGTGCTACACAAAAGTGGCAAGACCTAGTAGCTGTTAATGAGCAAATACCAAAAATCATTAGTGTATCTGAGTTGTTTAAAATGAAATAGTTTTTTTTCCCCATTTAATTGGTTTGCTCTGTTGCTTCTGAAGACATAAATATGCATCTTCCTCTATACACACGACAGGCATTAAGCTCAAGTTTCCCAGAAAGTTAAAGGACATTCCCCAGTACCAGGAAGGTGTCATCTGCCAAGAACAGCACTAAGGTGAAAAAGAGATTAAAGAGAAAATTTCCACTGAAGTAGTATTTGGCTGCATGTATTATGCTGCTCAGGTACTATGCAGAAGGGATGTAGTGAAACTGGAGGGGGAAGTGTTTTTTGCTGCTTGAGATTTAAAACTCCTTTCCTCTGGACAGCCCTTAACTGAACACTCATCTCAGCTGCTCTGACTTTCAAATTCGCAACAAATTGTTCATTTGATCTTTGATGGGCACAGAGGGTGATGGAGCAAGTGAGGCAGTGCAGTCTCCTGATGTGAGGTGTCAGCCCCATGGACACTCTGCATTCCTCTCTGCTCCTGATGTGACTCACCTGCTGGACCTGGATCCAGAGGTGTCCATCATGCACCAGGTGCTCTGAGAGGAGTTTCCTATGTTGAAGCTCAGATGAATTGATGATAGTTTTAATTAACATGTAAAGGAAGTAGTTTTATATTTTCCTTTACATATACTAAGAGAACAGGTCCTAGGTCCTCCTCCACTCCCATGCTATGCTACCTACACTGGAGTACTGAGGGTCAACACCTTTCACCATGCTAACCCTTATTTCTTGTAGTGAAACACTAATACTGACGACATTCCAGATCCATTGGCTGTATTCAGACTGTGAAAAACCAAAGCTGGTTCATTAAAATTTTCCAAACACCTATTAGTTATTTCTGACAGGTTAATGTGTAGAGGTTCAAGGAGAAATATGTTCATGAGCAGAATTATTCTAATTTTGAATGTGGTACAGCATCTATGACGATGTTGCAGCATACTTCCATTTAGGACATCAGCCATATTTAAAAACCTCCCATCTAGAAGAAAAGTCAGTGGTTTTAATTACACTAACAGACTCCCAGATGACTGTTATTACTGCAACTTATTATACAGTGTGTGGTAGAGATAGTAGGTCAAGCATTTCCCTCTTCGGATCTGCTATATTACTCCCTAAAATGTGAACCAACCAAAAAGGTTTCAAGACCAGAAATAATTATCTAGTGTCTTACACTGTCACATTTGACTCCAAAATAAAAGCTCTTTATAGTAAGTAATTATGTTTCACAATACCTTTATTATACAGCTACAATTAACCCCATTACACACATGGGGAAACTAAAACAGAGGGAAGCTGATTGCTCAAGATCAGAGTTGGGAAAAAAAAGCCCAGAATTTGTAGGAATTAAGAACTAGTAATTCCTTCTTGGTCCTCAACTCCTGAAGCTATCACATGCCACACAGACACATAGCTCAGTGCTACAAGGACTCAGGGTTTTCTGTTTCTGTTATGTGCTCAAGTTCTGCTTCTGGTATTCACTAGCCCATGGGATGTGGAGTGTTGGACATATACACTGGGTACTATCCAAAGGTGCCATAGTTTAATATTTTTTGTGTTATTTAACCAAATGAAATGTCAGTAACACAGGGATCTTTACACTATACTTTCAATTGAATTTCTTTTGTAAAAGCAACGAATGTTGAAATCATTTTCAGCAACCTAAATATGAGTAACAATTTCATGACTGTTTCTTCTAGGATAATGAGAGTGCTTTATTCTTGTTCTGAGGGGATATTGTGTTTAATCCCCATATGATTTTTTCTAATTTAATTTTGTTGTGGTTTGTATTTTGTTTTTACATTTTTTTATATATCAACTTTTGATACTAACAGCTAATGTCTATTAGGCAATGTGCAATATTATTTCTTTTAGAAAAAAACCAGAAGGTAGAGTATCATCCTGCCACCCCTCAGTTATATGCTTTTTCTTTTTTTCATGCTACACTTCCAAAATTATTCCCAGCATTATAAAATACTCTTGTGAAACAAATTTTTCAAAGTTATAGTCTGCAGTACTAGAGTAAAAAATTATGGCTGAGTGGCTGGAGACTAACTCCATCACTTTCTACTCTGACACAGAAAGATGTAGTGACTCAACTGTTCTACTGATCTCCCCACTTTACATGCAGCCCTCAGAGGCACATTTAAATGGACATGGTGTAATTCCAGGAACTTTATGATCTTATCAGTGGAGGGGGTTGTGCTAGCAAATTTTTAGCATTCATTATATCTTCCCCCAGACATAAGAAAGGGGAAGATTAAGTTACACAGCATCTGCAGTAGAAGGTGAGTTTTTACCACCTGTCTGTAAAAGCCAAGCCTGTCATTTTGAACTTCCTTAGTTCCTATAAAATGTATCATATTGCTTCATATATTTTTACGCTACCAGCTATATAATTTAAAGTTGTTCTTCCCCAGTTTATCAAACCTTCAAGCAAGTGCTCATCTAATAAATGAGCAAGTTCCATTTAAGCCAACGGGATTGTTTTTAAGCTTTAAGTCACCAACCAGAATTTTACTACACACAAGTTTACAGCAGTCACTGGAGAAAGTGTCTGCTCTGACAGATCAGGTTATATTCACAGGCTACTCATAAGGTGGAGGAAGTTTTGTGTTCATGGAACATGGAAAAGGAGCCAAATTTAAATGATCCTAGATATAGAAAAGAAGAAATCAAAACCCAAATGTGGTTCATTCCTACAAAGCTTACACTTGTTTGAGCCATTTGGCTTGTTATTGTGCTTCAAGTGCTTCCAATCATTTCTGCAAATGCAAAGTCAATGCAAATTGTAAATTGCTCCCTGTTCAGGATACACCTTGCTTTTAATCTTCTGCAAAAGTGTGCAAGCTTTTCATGAAATCTGAGGCAAAAAAAAAGGTAGTTAAGTGACTGTATAAACATACACACATTACTTCTGCATGGTGCAATCTTAGGAAAGCATGTGTGAGTTACAGCATTTCCTGCAGGCTCTGTGGTGTCATGCCAGCAGGGAATGCAAATCAAAAGAGGAAGAAGAGGATTTGAATTGTTCTCTTTATTCTTCATTATGTTACACAAACCTGAGGTCTCATTCTCCTCAGGCCTTTACCTTCTTCCCCACTTTGCTTAGTTCCCATGACTTCCTAATAACTCCTTATCAATCCTTTTGTCAAGAGCAAGATCAGATCTTGCAGGCATTGAAGGGTTCAAGTATGTAGTCCAAAACAGATTCACCCTCCAAGCAAATGGATGTCAGCAAACAAAGTCTAAAGCAAAATTGGGGTTTTCCCACTGGGATATATGGTTCAGTGCCAGGGCTGATCAGTGAGTGCATCATCAGAATCGCTGTAGTAGGTTTCTAGGCACTGCTGGGTGAGTTGCCTGTGGCATATCTCAAAAGTCCTGTTGCAGATGGAAGATTGAAAGATATGAGGGCCCCCACAAAATGAGGCCTTTCTTTGAGGGAAGTGCACACATTATCAGTGAGAAAACGTTTTGACTCTAGGCACGTTTTTATACCATCACACTCACACCATCTATTCAATTTAAACAGCAATATTAAACGTAAACACTTGAAGGACAATCTCAATCCAGCAAAAGTGCTTATGCCTAAGTGGAACAATTTATTTACACATTTTTCTCACACTTAATGTGTATATAAGGCAACCGTAAAGAGAAAATTGAAACTGCTGCATTCAGTCCCATCCTCTTAGTTCATACTGGCCATGTAAATTCATACTTAAAATCATAGAATCATAGAACAGGTTGAGTTGGAAGGGACCTTTGAAGTTCACCTAGTTCCTACTCCACTGCTATGGGCAAGGACATCTTTCACCAGATCATGTGGCTCAAAACCCTCTCCAACTGACTGTATCTGAATTTTTCAGCATCTTTCAACAATAAATAGAAGACAAAGCAGATGAAGACTAATTAAAACTACAAGAGGAGACATCAAATATATGATTACAGCTGCTAGAAAGCCAATGGGTGTCCCAAATGTTTCTACAATAAAAAGTTATTAGCAGAAAGCAGGACAATCATTTCTCTCAAGTGGAAATGTAAAAGAAAAGATAAAACCAAAATTAACAACAAACCCAACCCAAAAACAATGACTGCAACCCACCCACCTTAAAAGAAAAGATAAAACCAAAATGAACAACAAACCCAACTCAAAAACAATGACTGCAACCCACCCACCTCTTTTAAAAATTTATATTGAACATACTTCTACAAAGTTATGCCACAGTTCATGCACTGGAGCTGCCCTTTGTGCACAAAGCACTGGCTAAATCTCTGTGGCTTAGGTCTGAGCATTTCAGAGTAGCTATAAAAATGGTCCTTTTTGTTCATAAAAGAATTCATGCATGGATCACCCATAACTTTCCCCTCTCATTGTGACATAATTACCCTACCTGGGACATAGCTTTGCTGCAGACAGAGCATTTTGGATCAGCTGTTAGAGGGTATATGTCTCTAGCTATTTGGATTCCAGTTGTTTATCTTATGTTTGGAAAGTTACTAAATTATATATATATATATATTCCATCTTTGAAGCAATAACAGAATTTTTCAGATAAGACACAGTTTGTCCTGCTGTCTATGTTCCCTGTTTTAATCTCTAGATTTTTCGCACAGTCTGTCAGTGATATCGACGGGAAATTAAACCAACCAGCATTCCTTGCCTAGAATAGTAAATTAAGAAAATCTTTCTGAAAGGCCTACATAGAAAATTCATTTTTCTACTTTATGGTCATACATATAAGCTTCAGAGGTACTGACCACAGAGTAATGTCCTAGGGATCAGTTAATAGTGCACAATTCTTTGCTGAAACTCAAATTCAGTTCCTGGTTTATCAAAATTCAAACCTGGCTTCTATTTCCCAGTATATTTTTTGTCCATTTATGAAATTTATGGTGAAAATTGAAATTCAAATGTGGCTTCTATTTCCCAGTATATTTTTTGTCCATTTATGAAATTTATGGTGAAAATAGAATCATAGTTTTAGTCTTACAAACTAAAATAAACACACTACACTACTTTTACAACTTCATTTGCAATTAATAAATCACTGTGCCATTCTTTAAAGAAAATATGGCTTAATTTTTTACACAGTACAGTGGAATTTTTCCTGTTAGTGGCAGAATGAAGTTCAAAGAAAAGAATAACAAAGTTGTTCTCATACCTGAGTCTTCTCCTTGCTCTCATTTTTTACCCTGAAAAAACTTGCAGGAACATTATGCAAAATCTTGAAACAAGTTATCATCTTTGATTATTTTCTGGGAAAGACAAGAGCACCATTTTCTTTCTCTGTTGACTATGTCACCTTTCTTACCCTTCATTATTACTTGCCTAATTTGCATACATACATGAAGCCACAAACTGCAATCACAGCCTTTTTGTGCCATGTCTTTTACAAATACAATGGAAATGTCTCTCTCTGCAAAAGTTCCTGCAACTTCTTTTATAGTAAATGGACAGAAATAGGTGTGATTCAACTCATCTTAAAATAGATATGTTAAATTACTCCCTCAAATTACCTGTTTCTCTCCTCTGGCTATAAAGGGAGAACGGCTGATTATCTTAGGTGGAGACACTCACAGCATAGATAGCAGCAGTTAGATGAGATTATTTTTAACCTTAGTCACAGATTTCCAAGGTTTTTTCCATCTCACAGCCATAACTCACATTACAGTTGATTTATTGCCTGCCCTTCGAATATAGCCTAACACATCATTACAAGACAACTATTTCCTGCTAGTATAAATAACTTGGTGAAATAAGGCTTATTAGAAAGTTTATATATAAATCATGTAAGATACCTTCCCCAGGGAGAGCCACTTTTGCCTGTAGCTGGTAAGAGTATATACGTATGTTTTAACCAATGGATATTGACTTCTTACTTAGAAACTGTCATGTAAACTGTCATCTAGCTGTCACCTACAGAGCTCAGGATATTTAAATCCTAGTTTTTTAAGATCTTCTACATCCCATAGTCACTAGGGCATCCTGACCACCTATTATTCTCAAGAAACCATTATTCCCTGCAGCATGACTGCAATGATTTGTCAACCAGAGCACTGGGGGATAATCCACCATCCATATCTTTTTTTAAAGAAAGGCTTAAAAATAGCTGTGGTTCCTGTAAAAAAATTCAGTTGCACCTTTCTGAAATTGCAGTCATGTGGTTCCTACTAGACCCCAAACTCTTTCATCTCAGATGATTGGTGAGAGTTGATATTTATCCCCTTGTCTGAGTGGCAAAATCATTATTGCAAAATTACCTCCTAAATATGAAAGAAAACATGAAAAGGTCAAGATGACTGAGAATGTAATCAGGCTAAATGATCTTCTTACTGAAGAACCCCTCTAACACATGGCTACAGCCATACTGCATGTTTCTTCATACAATCTCTCACTCCCTTCTGAATTTAGATCCACAGAAAACTGTCCCATAATTGGTGATCCACAGCCTCCAAAAAAGATGTCTGTTCCCTTTCCATTAGGAGTTTAACCATATAAAAAATGTAGAAAACTACTTTCAGAAAATTAGAACGATGACAGAGAAAAGGAGCAGATGACACCAAGATGAGTGGGAGCATTGATCTGTTGGAGGGTAGGAAGGCTCTGCAGAGGGATGTGTAGAGGGTAGATCAATGGGCCAAAGCAACTGTACAAGGTAGTGAGGTGGAGATTGGTCTCTTCTCCCAGGTAACAAGTGAGAGGATGGGAGGAAATGGTCTCAGATTGAGCCAGAGCAGGTTCAGATTGGATATTAGGAAAAATTTCTTCACAGAAAGGGCTGTCTAGCACTAGAACAGCCTTCCTAGGGAAGTGGTTCAGTCACCATCCCTGGAGGTATTTAGAAGATGTAGATGTGAAACTTAGGGACATGTTCTAGTGGTGGACTTGGGTTTTTGGTTGGACTCAGGTTAATGATTGGACTCAGGTTAATGGTTGGACTCAATGATCTTAGGGGTCTTTGCCAAACTAAATGATTCTATGCTTCTATGTAAACATGCAGATGTGATATCTACCTGTTTCTTAGCTAACATAAATCCAGCACAGGAGCATCTTCTGCAGAAATTTCTAGAATTTTTGTAGACCTATGTTCAGTATCTCATGTTCCCTCTGACATATCTTACCTTGAGGGAATATGAGGTTATTAGAGCTGTCAGTTACACATGATACTGCCAGAGTTCCCAATGAATTTAAGAGATGCAGGAAAAGTTTCAGGTTTATCTGTCACAGCTGTAAAAAGAAAATATACCTGTTCTTCAGTCTTAGCACTAACTGTGCTGCACTGTCATTTCAGGTACTTGGAGCTCACAGAAATTTCTGTCTCCATGAACTGCTAAGACAAACCCCGTTATTGGCTGTGATGGCAGACTTGAAGAATCTTCGTTGGTAAAACAGGGTTGTTTCCTGGATAGAATTCTGGGTACATTTTTTGTTGGTTTTTTTTTTCTCCTGTGATATATATAAAATTTTTATATGCTAGTTTGTAACAGTCGATTGTCAAGATTTTCATAATTTATTGCAAGCTATCCATTTTAAAATGCAGCTTTGCATTTTTGCCACTCAGGAAACAGGAAATATTAGATCTTATTTCAGACTTTAAGCTGTGATGTGTTATTTAGCTTGCCCATTTTAACATTCCAGTTCCAGAAGTACCTTTCTACTGAAACGTTCATGTTCCAGACAGAAGAAAAACTGAAGACTGATGCAATAAAAAAAACCAGTGACTTATGAAGATTTAGGCTCTGAAGTCAAGAAACTAGGGCTGAACATGCCACCTTTTTATGCATGTACTGAGTTGTAAATCTGCTTTTAAGCAGATTTGAAAACTCAGTTGCTGAAGGTTGAAAATACGCATTCTTTAGCAGAGGAGTACTCATGCAGACCCTTCAAAGCTAAAATAAGCCTACTTGGAAAGTGCAAAGGCAACATTTTTCAGACATGAACTCATTCAATGAATCATCATTTTCCTATTTAAATGTTTGAAGAGACTTGTTTTATTTTTGGAATATTATGTTTAGCATATTTATATTTAGAATAAATAGAGATGTTATATTTAGAATAAATAATTTCTGAAGGAGACGCCCTAATTTTTAAATTGCTTGATCAAAAAGTTGGAATATTTTCTCCCTTAGTAGGACTTTTGATCAAAGTGGCTCTGGCTGGATGGCCAGGCCCAGAGAG
>NW_008683296.1:0-4909 GCF_000695815.1 Acanthisitta chloris
TCACCACTCTCACAGTAATAAACTTTTCCCCAATATCTAACCTAAGTTTCCCCTCTTTCATTTTGTACCCATTGCCTCTTGCCCTGTCACTGCAGCTCCTAACAAAGAGTCCCTCTCCAGCTTCCCTGTAGCCCCTTCATAGAATCAGCCAGGTTAGAAACGACCTCAAAGATCATCGAGTCCAACCCTACCGTCATCACTAGACCAGGGCACTAAGTGCCACATCCAGTCTCATCTTGAAAACCTCCAGGGACGGTGAATCCACCAGCTCCCCGGGCAGCCCATTCCAATGTCTGATCACTCTCTCCATAAAAAAATCTCTCCCTGGTATCCAACCTAAACCTCCCCTGGCAGAGCTTGCCCTGAGAAGTTTGGATGCTCCATAGCCCTAGAAGCATTCAAGGCCAGGTTGGATGGAGTTTTGATCAGCCTGATCTATTTAATAATGTCTCATCAGATCGGAACCCCCAGCTCCCTCAGCCTCTCCTCATGGCACTTGTGCTCGAGTCCCTTCACCAGCCTCGTTGCTGTTCTCTGGACCCACTCCAGCACCTCAATGTCCCTCCTGAACTGAAGGGCCCTTCAGATACTGGAAGGCTGCTATGAGGTCTCCATACAACCATCTCTTCTCCAATCATCTCACACCAAGCCATGAGATCAGATACAGCTTCCTTTAAACTTGTTTTGTTATCAAATAAAAGGCAGAGCTGCTTCATTAATTGCTAATTACATCTTTCCAAATTCTTGCGGTGCTTATCGCGTGGGCTGTGTGGCCAGCGCGTTTGTACCCCCCTTGTTCTGAAAGCCCTGCTAAAGTGCATGTGCCCTTTCTGCAGCATTGTTTCTAGAGGCAGGTAGTATTTTTATTCAAATTGTTTTGAATAACAACAAAGTTGTAATCAATAAAAAAGAGTCAGGCAGAGGTGTCAGGAATGTCCATTTGGTTTTACATCACTTTATTTGTTAGATCATGCAAGTAGTATGTAAACAACATTTGGATTTCGCTTTAGTAAGTAGAAGCATAGTGACTTTCAGTAGCTCAAGGGCTTATTCTGTTCCTGACTTTGCTACCAATTTGATATGTGACTTTGGGCAAGTCCTAACAAAGTCAAATTTTAAAAGAAGGCCTCTGGTTTAGGAGACGTGATTTCAGGCATTTCAGGCTCAGTTTTTATGAGCTTCTAGGCATTCACAACCCCTATGACTTCCAGTGCAAGGAATGAAGGTGTCTGACCCTGAGCCGTTCAAGCCTATAAAAGTTGACCTTGACACTGTGGGGCTTCTTTTCTAGTGCGTATGATTATTCTGAATGAACACACAATTGAGGAGGTGTTTGGAGAGCCTTACATGAGCAGTATAAATGTATGAGTCCTAATTTTTATTGTGCACTTATATATTGCTATAATGAATACAAATTTACTTACTCTGGTGCAAAAGACAATGTTAAATCAGAAGAAATCAGCTCCTGTGTGATGGGAGGGAGGATGTCAGTTTTGAAGAGAGGCAGCTTGAGTCCTGTTGCAGCTCTGCACAGGAGGACTGTCCCTGCAGGTCACTTCATTCACGTCACAGGGTTTGGGATTCTGCTGAGGCACTTTGAGTTGGGAGTCTGGTTGCCTGAGGAATAGTTCCTCTGAGAGACAGGCCAGCCTGCCTAAAATGAATCAGCCCCCCCCATGAACTGATCTTTGTGGACTGAAGGAGTCCCAGGGGAACTTAGCTTTCTGCTCTGGTGACCCAGCAGAATGAATTGAAAACTTAGCCCATGAGTGATGAAGGTGCTGAAATGCTTTTGCTTCTGGCTTGAGTTGGAGATACTCACTGTTAAAGTCAGGGCAGGAGCATCTTCACTTGTGTTCCTCATCCGTAAAATAAAGCTTACCTGTTTCAGCCCTTGCTGGGCATACAGGCTGTAATCTTGGAAGTTAATTCAGCATTCATTAACTATGTGCCCCTAGACTCAATTATATTTTTATTAAATTTATTTCCTCTGCAGGCTTTTATAATATATCAGAATTAACAAGTGAAGAGAAATGACTGAAAAGAAAAAGTTCAGTTATGGAGAAAATATTGTTCAGCATCTGAGGTGACTGTGTCTGTACCTGACAAATTTTATTGCTACTCTTCAGTGTTCATGAAAACAAGCAAACAAAAATTAGCTGTGAATTCACATGTTAAATAAAATAGATGGCCTCAAAAAGCCTTGTTCTCTACTGAATACTGCTACTTAGACAAGCCTCCATATAACACAGCAAATTCAGCTGTTATCATTCCTATCTGAGGAGAGGCTGTGAATAGCAGCACTACATGGTCCAGGATATTAGATTTGGGTGAACTGGCAGAATGCATGGGATGGCTTGGAAACACCTGTGTGCACTCATCAGCGTGCTCAGTCACACTCCAGCAGCCCTGAAATAACTCCCATCATTTTAAAGTGGAAGTGGCACTGAATTTTGACTTAAGAGGTCCACCGAAGCATCCTGGCTTTTCTGGTACAAAGATATTGTCAAGGAGTGTGTTTGCTTTCACTGCACTGGCACTGAGACACTCAGTGTCTCTGGGGAGTGTGTCTGTATGGATAGCCTGTTATTCGTGCCTTCACAGAGGTATCAGTGCTCAAAATGTGATCACTGAACAAGAAACTGAAAGATTAAAATAAGGACATAGTTATTTTATTAGTTTGTAATGTAACAGAAAAGGCAACCATTTTGGTTTACTGTGCATCAACATTGGGATACTATTTTTGCTGTCCAGCAAGGTGAAGATGGCTTTTTCTTTGGCTCACCATGCTTTCCTGCGTAGATGCTTGACAGTGGTAGAATGTTGCAGTAGGTATCTTTGTCTTTAGAAAGGTCAGAAAAATGGTGGTTGTACTGAGTGCGTGGTGTCAGCAGATACCAAGACAAAAGGAACAAGAGGACACCATGTTTAACTAGCCAGACAGATGCCAAAACAACCCCAGGACTTGGAGGTGGTAATAAAAGGCCTTCTTCGCCTACTCTTTTGGTTCCCCAGTTGAACCTTTCCTGCTACAGTGCCAAAATACTGCATGCTTTGGATAAAGTGTAACCACTTAAATTTAAATAAGATGAACAAAAAGAATGGCATCACTGTGATCAAATAGTTCTTACCTAATCTCATTGGTTGCAAACAGAGCAACCCAAGCCATTGAATTATACCTCTGGAACTGAGAAGTCTGATGTTGATTTAATATTTACAATGGCTTGAGAGTCACATTATGTAAAATCTGTCGGATTGAAGCTTGTCAAACAGCCATACCCTCTGGCTGCACAACTGAACAGCTGAACGCCAATCAAGCACTTCTGCTGAGTAAACCAGTGGAACTTTCTAATATTAGCTGCCTGCTGAAGTGGGGAGTTGAAAGATACAGATGTATAAGCAGTTCGCTGACTCTTGCCTAGGATCTGCCTGTTCCCTTGTCTGTTTGTGCACTTGTTAAGTGGAGTAGGCAGCAAGCTGAGGGCCCACCTCCTGTGCCTCTTGACCAGATTTTATGGAGCTGGTGGTGTCTGTGACAGTGTAGCCTCATACTCAGAGGTGAGAAAAGAGAAGGGCATGACTTGCTGTTCAGTGTTTTTGTCTCTTTCTTCAACAAAACAGGCATAAAGGGAACAGACATGTACTTGCTGTAAAAACACCCTTCTGGCTCAATATTTTGTGTTGCGATCTCTTTAGAAGCAATTCACAAAATCTCATAGGGAAAAATCTGCTGGTTGACTTTTGGTAGTTGAAAGCAGCTGGTGAAATGCTGGAGAGCCAGTGCTACTGGTGAGTTTTTCCAGAGCACCATGTGAAGGGTCATCCAGTAAAAGACCTGTGGTGGAATGACATGCTGCCTCTCAGTGGGTCTTTGTGCAAATACTGGATTTGATTCTGGTCTCACCTTTACTGGAGGGAAGTGTTTTTGCTGAAATTAAGGGAGTAGGTCTGGTGTTGAATTAAAGGAAAAGCCAAAATTGAGACTTCACCATTTCAAAAGCTATAGAAATTGATTAATTTTTTAAGTTCTGTTCTAAATTCCATTGTTGTGGATTTTCATATCTCTTACTACTTGTAGTGTGAAGAATCCACAAATTTTCCCCTGAGGGGAATTAATGAAGTGCTTTTAATGTTCCCAAACCTTTGCAATGCAATTAACTTTTCTCTGCCAATCAACTTCATCATCTGTTCATAACTTAAATAAGATCAGCTGAAGTTGCCATCAATTTTTTTAGTTCACGAGCTAAGGAGGAATTAAATTGGGCAACTAGCTGAGATTCACAGTGCTTTACAGTATTAACTGGGCAGTGATGTTTTTCTGTAGAAATAGCAAGTCTGTGGGGACTGAGTTAATTGCTGGTTTTCAGTGCGATAACTCAGTGTGATCTCTCTTCAGTTCTGCTTTATGGTAAATTTGAGTCCTGGCACTAATCGGTATTATCTTTTCATCTGGCATTTGGGGCTTTGTTAGTGGTTATTTGTCTGGAATGATTGCATTTGTTGATGCTAATTTATAATTAAATTACTATTTTAAAAGGGAAGAAGAGTCTGGTTACTTGCACCTCAATGCTCTTGATGGGTTTTTTCCATTTGCACTTATAAAAAGTCATTTGATAAGGCTCATTATATAGTAACTTGAGGTGTTTGATAAACCTCAAGTTTTTATGTGTTTCTGTTTCTTACAGAATGCAAAGTTTGGCGAAATCCTTTAAATCTGTTCAGAGGAGCTGAATATAATCGGTAAGTGCTACAACGTTGCAGTTTCCAGGCATAGTACTGAGTTAAGGAGCTTAAGTCTACTTTTCCATTAATCTAACTCAGAGGTAGAAAACCAAACACAACTGTGGATACTCATACCAAGTTTTTCAGTAATTCATAAAATGTTTCTGAATGAAAAAGAATTTAAATT
>NW_008683296.1:4926-12552 GCF_000695815.1 Acanthisitta chloris
TGGTGACCTTATAAAAAACCATGGAAAAACCTACGTGTGGTGTACCTGGTACTGTTAATACGGCAATTCTGTTCAAATCAGTTATAGCAAACGACCTAATGAATTAGAGGTACATTTCATGTAGTCCTAATGTTCGAATATATGTTACCAATTTCCAGTGTGTACTTGCCAACATCCATGTTAGCTTAGGTTCTACTACTGTTGCTCCATCACAGTACAGTGAAATGCAATGTATATTGGTTAGGAGCTTGGCTGGGTGAACTTAGTTGGCTATGACTGTCCCTAATGTCTAGGATTCTTTTCTAGATCATTTTGACAAATGTGACCTCATTAACCAAAATGTCTCTTTATTGGCCTGTTTGCAGGTATACATGGGTAACAGGGAGAGAACCTTTGACTTACTATGATATGAATCTTTCAGCACAGGACCATCAGACATTCTTTACATGTGACACGGATCATTTACGGCCTGCAGATGCTAGTAAGACACCTTGCAAACAACTGTTTTTTCTAGTAGGTTAATGACTGTTTTAAACTGATGCAAGACAAATGCAGTCAGACATCAGCTCTTTCTAGTAGAAAAGGAAAGGCAAAAGTTTGATCGAGCCTGGATTGTGGCTGAATTTATAGAATTCAACAAATATCTGTATGTATAAACTGTCTAATTTATGTCACTGTTTTGTTCTACTCTCTTTATGAAACCATTCAGGGTACCATTTGCAAGTGTAAAGGCTTTTTATTTCCTATTTCTTGAAGTGTCTTCAAACATGTATAGCTTAATTTGCCTCCAGTGTAGTATGTTGAGTTATATTATCCAGGTCCCATTTAGTTTATGCTGATAGAAGAGAGAAAACTGATGTAAAACGTGAGTCCTGTGTTTCATTCCCTGATGTAATTAGAAGCTCTGTAAAAGATGGGAACAGGACATTTATGACTGAATTTGTATAAGCAGCTTTAGTTGTGTTAAGACTTTACTATTAAGTCCACATGCAGACTTTGATTCTACTAAAAATGTACAACAATGATTTTGGTCATCAGACTTTGCCTCTGAAGAGATAAATTTCTGTCTCTTAGGAAAGGAGATATACTGACAGTTGGTGCTCCATTCTGAAGGCATAATTACAAAGGACAACATATTGTGCTTTTTTGGCACATGATAAGCATGAATCCGATTTTCTGAACTCAGTGGTCTAACTATGAGGTGGTATTATTAGCCTGGATGTTGTTTCCATTTAGCACTCACCTAAAGCAACAGCACAGTAAGGAACTAGAATAAGAATCCCAGATATCCCTGTATTGTTTTGTTGCACATGGAATCTACTGCACCAAGAGGAAATAGGTGTTTGTCACCTCTGTATGTGGCAGTGCAGATAACATGGGTGTCTCAGCCAGATTTTCTCCTGGAAAAAAAGTTTAATGAAATGAATGACAAAAAGTCTGAGTATTTGGGACAAAAGCTCATGTTCATTATGTATCTTTTTGAATGATCACTGAGCTCTGTGAAATGCTCTGGAGTGAGTCATGCTGAGATCAATAAATTCTGTTGTTATAGTGCAGTGGATTCTCCTTGTTAATGCTGTAATGAGTGATTTGCCCTTGTTCTCCTCTGTTTATTGAATAGTAATGCAAAAAGCCTGGAGAGAGAGAAACCCTCAAGCCCGAATTTCTGCAGCACATGAAGCTTTGGAATTGAATGAGTGAGTGACAACAAAATAATGTTTACTTCCTGTCATTTAAAAATCCATTTGATGATAGTTTCAGGCAGGGGGTTTGCCACAGCAGTTTTTAACCATGATTACAGGCCTGTCACAGGAAGGCCTGCAATAGAAGGGAAAAAGCACGGCTGCATGTTGTGCTAGCTACCCAGAAGATCCTCAGGGCAGTCATGACAATGGGAGTCTTCCCATTGATGTCAGTGGGCTTTGGAACAGCACAGAAAAGTGTTAATTAAGCTGCCTCCTGATGAGCATATGAAATACGCATCTATGGAATGGAGAATTCCCTTTTGGATTTCTCAGTCATCATAAACAGAAGGAAGAAAGAAGGGACTCATAAACACATTCTGAAATACTTGTTTTATAGTACAAGAGAATATGATGTAATTTTCTAGGACTTTTGAGTCCATTAATTATTTTCTCCATGAGAAGTGTGATATTTTGAGACTCCACAATGAGCTCAATGCTGTGATGCTTTACTGATATGGCAAAGACTTACAGATGTTGCTAAAGTGCATAAAGTGGAGAGAGGCCTTTCGGTTCCTGACAGAGATTGCTGCATTCTAGAATTCCATAAACTTAGTGCTTTACAAATTGTCCTTCATGTGTTTCATCAGAAGAAGGGAAAGAATTGTCTGTTCCTGTATAGCAGTTTAACTGAGAGGGCAAGTAGCATAAAAGGCAGAAGTGAGCTATAAGCCTACGTTGTTATACTCACATATCAGAGAATTGCAGAATGCATGAGGTTGGCAGGGATCTCTGGAGGTCGTTGTCCAACTCCCCCTCAAATAAGTATTGCACATGTATTGCACAGATGTGTTGCACAGGACCATGTCCACCAGGTTTTTTAATATCTCCAAGGAGGGAGACTTCACAACCTATCTGGACAACCTGTGCCAGTGCTTGGTCACCTTTATAGTAAAAAAAAAGTTTCTGATGTTCAGAGGGAACCTCCTGTGTCTCATTTTGTGTCCATTTCCTCTGGTCCTGTTACTGGGTGTTGGGGCCTGGCTAGCAGAGGAGCTGTAACCTGAACAACAGTTAAAGGAATGCTTAAGCAATTAAAAACAAGACACACAAAATAGGTCTTGCTGACCTTGTTTCTGTCTTCATGCATTCCTGTGTCTTTAATCCAACACCTTATAATGGTCTTGTTCTCTCCTGCTGCCAGGGTTTTTAGGTTTTGGTTTTACTGCCTTATAGATAAGTCATCTTGCTAACAAGCTGAGAATAGTGCTGTTGTTTAGATCCCCATGGACACTGTGTAGTTCTTGTTCTCAGTTTCCCAGGATGTGAGAGCGGGATGCAGCTTAAACTTGTAACCTATCATAGGTAAGAACTGCAGCATTGACAGGTTGAGCAACCAATCCAAAGCTGTGTGATCAGTGCGTAGCTGCATGTACGGGAGAATTTTTACTCTAAATACTGTTAGGTGCCCTAACTAAAGTTGGCTATCAGAGCATCATAATGGTGTGCTGTAGTCCGTCCCTTGCAAGGACCCCAACACTGGGTACTACTAAAAAGAGCCTGGCTCCGTCCTCTTCACCCCCTCTATTCAGGTGTTTACAAACATTGATGAATTCCCCCAAGTTTTCTCCAGACCGAACAGCCCCAGCTCTCTCTGCCTTTTCTCATGTGTGGGATGCTCCAGTCCCTAGACATTTTCATGGCACTTCATTGGACTGTTTAGTGTGTCCATGTCTCTCTTGTACTGGGGAGCCCAGAACTGGACACAGCACACCATGTGCAGCCTCACCAGAGCTGAGTAGAGGGGAAGGATCACCTCCCTCAACCTGCTGAAAAACCCTCTCCTAATGCAGCTCTGCCTCAAGGGCACATTACTGGTTTGGTTTTCGCTTCACTTGAGTTAGGGTTTTTTTTGTTTTGTTTTTGTTGTTTTGGGAGACAAGGCAGGTATTGTAGTTTTTTGTTTTGGTTTGGTTTTTAATCTCTACAATTACATTTATAATTTATTCTTGCACATGGCAAGTATTACAGGTCTGTTGATTCTTTTCGTACCATTACAGTAATGGAGACATTTTGTGTTGAAACAATAGGTACATAAAACTAGTGTTGGTTTCCAGAAGGAGTTTTAGAGATGTAGGCCATGTGGCTTAGTGAGATAGTGCTTTACTTTCTGGGGCAGTTGTCAATAGATTTACTCAAGGGCTGAGTGATATAGTACCTACAAATGAGAGTCATGGTCTGGTTGACAGAATATTTATTCATCAGAATAGATCACCAGAAAGGTTCAGGGACAAAATTTCTTTGCTTCTCTATTTAGTACATCCTTGCCTGAATGTATTCAAATAGCTTTTACTTCATGCAAGTTTCTCATGGCTTTGCCTCTGATATTTTTGCAGGTGTGCTACTGCCTATATTCTCCTAGCTGAAGAGGAAGCGACAACAATTGTAGAAGCAGAGAAGCTGTTCAAGCAAGCTCTGAAAGCTGGAGAGGGGTGCTACAGGCGCAGTCAGCAGTTGCAGCACCACGGTGCCCAGTATGAAGCCCAACACAGTAAGTTTCTTAGGAGGAAATAGCCATTTCTAAAGGGAGAGAAGTTCCAGGGTGTTCTTTGGGGGTTTGAGTTTTGTTTCCTTTTCCCTCTCAGAACTATTTGCCATTGGCTGGAATGTAGCCCTAGAGCCAGACTATTCTGCTTCAGTGTTTTTGTTTGATTCTGTTGCCAGGCTATCAATGCTTAGATTACAGGTGTGCCTTTTCTTTGTCATGGCAGAAAATATTATAGGATGTACTTAACAGTAAAGGAAAGGTAGCAGAGCCAAAAAAGAGATCTGATGTTCAGGAAATGATGTACACTGCTTTAGGAAGTTGCACTGAAGTGCCTTTAGCCATTTTGAAAACATGGGCTCACATTGTGAAAAGGCAGTAAAGAATGATGGAAAGGGGAATGAAGTGCTGCTTTGCTGGCTTTTTTCCATCAGCTCTGAGGGTAAGTGTATACACCACATTGTTCTGTGTAAAAGTTAATTAGACCCATTAACCAGTGTGACATGTGAAAAATTATTTGCATATATTAAGAAAGGTCACAGAAGCATAAAAGTAACAACTGGAATAATACAATGCTCTAATTGAAAGTCTAGATTTTAATTACTTTTTTTAAAATTTTGAATAAGCAGATTTACCTACTGTGGTATTTATGAGATACTACTGAAATCTAAGAACATACATGGGGGTTCACTGACAGTAAATGACAGTAAATAACAGTCTAGGTTATTTCTAGACTATGATGGCTACCTTAGGCAAAAATAACACCAATTAATTACGTAAGTACAAGCACTGTCATACTTTGGGCATCTTCAGGTTTCTCAGGGCCTGAATTCACAGCCCCAGGCTATCTCACATAATTTGAAGATTGCTGATAAAAATTGGACATAATAAAATTGTCCGTGATCTCTGATTTCAAAAGCCTATACAGGTCTATACCTGAAAACCTAAGATTTTATGAAGCCTGAGGGTAGTGTTTTAAACATTTGCTGTCTGTAAAATTATATTTATGATGATTTGTTTATTTTTGATGAAAGTAAAAATATAGAGCTGCTGAGCCCTTGACACAATTTTTGGTCTCTAGCAGGCTTATGGTACTGTGTGGGGAAAAAAATGTGCACTTAATCCATCCTGAGTGCAGAAAATTACAGCAATTCTATGAAAAATTCACAATAAGTAATTAGTAAACACAGTGCTTATGTCCAAGATAACCTGGTTAAGTTCGTGCAGGCATAAAAGCATGGTATTTCCATAACCTGTGTGTGCTGGATGGCACCCTTGAACCTTCAGTATCGCAGCAGAGGAAGTAACCAGTTGAATCACAAAATTAAGTGCATTGCCACAAAGCAGTGAGGCTGAAAAGTGACTGCCAGCTCTGACTATGACTTCAAGGGGGGCTTCAGGAGGGGCTAGATTGTTGCACTTTTTTATACCGCTCAGCCTCCCCTTGAAAATGTCAGTATGCACTCACAGAAGTTAGAGAAGTTCCTGCCTCAGGTGGTGCCTTGGACATGGGAGCTTCACATAAAATTCTGTTAATTATGTGCTGGACTTCTGCATGGTTTATAAAGGTGAGGAGCTCAGGGCTCTTTAGAGAGGAAGGACCATGGACAGATGTGTTGCAGTTCCGTGGTTCTGAGATGTTTGTCCTTCCATTTCTGGTGTTTGAAGTCGATTTTGGAATGAAAAGTGGACATTTCATCTTTTACAGGTGAAACACACTGTAATTTCTTGAACAACAACATACTGCTCGGTGTTTCTATTTATGCATGTATTCCCTCTCCTTCATGTACTATTTTACATTAGACTGTGAATTTTAAGAGTAAATAATGACTTTGACTACCCACCTTAGCCTCTTTCAAAAGCTGCTAGTTCATAGAAAGCTTGGCAATCTTCTTTTTAAGGTTGTTCATGTTAGGCACATCTTGGAGAATTTTGGCCTGAAAGATTATCTTGATTTCATAGTAAGTAACCATTCCTTCTGAAAAGCCTGAAAAGAAGCTTACCCTGAAATGTATACCTCATAGTTACAGTACATAAACATGTTGAAACATATGTAACTAATAAATAGTGTATTAAATACATAGGAATCAATACAAAGATAAGGAATTAGATAATATAAAATACAGCTAAAGAAATTCTTCCCTCCCTTTTTTATTTTTTTCCTCTAAAGTCAGACCTTTCAACCTGCTGCTTAATCTATTTGAAAATTTTAGTCACATCTTTAAAACAATTTGTAGGTATTTGTAATTTTTTCAGTACACATGTTGTTCTTGTTATGAAAGACTTGAAAATGTTAGAACAGACTAAAATCTTTACAGACCTCATGCTATACACAAGGATAATTTGTAGCAGGTATCTTATATCTTCATGATACGGCAAATTTTATAGATAATTAGCTGTCTGTTCATTTCCTGTTGATCCAGAAGCATTTTAGGAGTTCAAATTTGAATTACAGGGAAGTGAATGAGAAATGAAAGGAGTAAGAATTCTCCAAGAGAATGATTAGCTCTGCTGTTTGGATTCTGTCATCTCTGCTGTTAGGGCACCTCCCAGCACACTGAACTGTCTCATCTGAATCGTGTTAATTTGCCATCTGTAACTAGTGGTGTGAGGAATTTGAAGATGATAATTGGGTAATGAGTAAGAGCTGTAAACAGAAAGTTGAGGCTATGCTTCTTTGCTTCTAATCATCAAGAAAAAGACTGTTAGAGGATGAGGATTGCTACTTGTTAAGCTTGTACATCATAACTTAGAAAAAAGGCAGGATATAACACGCCTTTTCATGGATGCCCTTGTCTTAACCATGTGTGTGAATTGGTAAATAATTTAAAGCTGTGGGTGTGACCAGAGAGTTTTGTGCCAATGTTAATTTCAGAGGGTTTCTTCTTGCCTCACTTGATTACTTGATGATCTATACCCTCTAGTTTTTCTTGTACTTTCAAATCTGCTTATATTTCACAGGTGTAAGGCCAACATATGTGTTCTTATTTGCATCACTGTATATCTGGATTAATTCCATAGATTTCAGTGCTGTTATGCCACATCTGAATCCTCAGAATTTGGTAATTTTTAATGAAAATTCTTGTGAAAGAATCAATGTTAGCAAATAAGAAAAAAATTGCAAGAAAACAGTGTTTTCTGTTGTGTTGGAGTATTAAATAAACCTTTGTATTATCTTTTTTATCTTAATGCTGTTTCTTTTTCCTTTTATACAGGAAGGGACACGAATGTGCTAGTGTATATTAAGAGGAGGCTGGCAATGTGTGCAAGAAAGCTGGGAAGGACCAGGGAAGCAGTGAAAATGATGAGAGATGTGAGTTTGGATTTGTTTCACATGTGATATTTAGAATCTAGTAGCATAGAAATGATACACATTGCTAACAAGTTCGCAACCATTCC
>NW_008683296.1:12567-39941 GCF_000695815.1 Acanthisitta chloris
ACTCCCGACTTGTGTGTGTGTAATGTACATAAAGATTAACTTAAGAGATCATTTATTTATAAGATTTTGAAAGCAACATGAAATATCAGGTGGACTGTTGCCCATACAGACTGAATTTCCCATCCTGGTATATGTGCAATTGAATGCAGTCTTTAATTACTTGATCATAAACTTAGTAACATTTTTTTTCTGAAGCAGGTAGTGAATGCTTGTGTGTGTGTAATGTACATAAAGATTAACTTAAGAGATCATTTATTTATAAGATTTTGAAAGCAACATGAAATATCAGGTGGACTGTTGCCCATACAGACTGAATTTCCCATCCTGGTATATGTGCAATTGAATGCAGTCTTTAATTACTTGATCATAAACTTAGTAACATTTTTTTTCTGAAGCAGGTAGTGAATGCTGCTAACTTAATAAGCAGGTTGTAAGTATTCTGTTTTCTCCTTGCAAAGTTGCAATTTGGCTCTGTGCATTGTTTGTCTCACACTGTTCAGACCTGAGAACAGTGTTACTTATTCATGCAAAACCTGTCGCTGAAAGGTCAAATGCAAGTAATTAATCTACAATGAACTGAAACCCCTCTGAGATGAGGTCTGACTATATCCTGGTTTTGTAGGCAGGGGAGCTACCAGTGGTAGTCATAAATCAGTAAGCTACAAAGCTGCATATCTGAAACACCAAACAGTAGCTATTTTGGAGATGGCAGGAGGGGCAGGTGTCCACATAAGGCACTGTATGTGTTTCAAATATGTAAAATGCTCAAGTTTAGAGGTAGCTGTGAATGCCCAGCATTTCTTCAGGGTAGATCCCCAGGATGCAGAGTACGAACACAATTCTTTGAGGAGGTAGCAAGTCTGTGACAGAAGGAGGATGGAACCTTAGAGCTCTGGGCAGATGATGGTAAAACTGCTTACCAGTTTCCTGTGTTCTCCTTTCTTATGCTTCATATTTTGGCTCCCACAGAAGTCAGGTAGAGATGAATCTAGCAAAATACAGAGTTCTGCAAGCTAAACTGAAGGAATTAAGTTTTAAATGCACAAGAGGGAATCCTAGGCCAGAATGAAGCACCTATAAAGTGTGCTTTAGGCAACTCTGATGAATGGTCAGAACCTGCCTAATGAAAAGGGAAATTCTTGTTGCAAGTCAGTGGGAATTTTATTGTAAAAAGGCAAGTGAGTTCCTCTGGAGCTGAGGCACTTGCATCAATGGCAGGAGGGCAAATATATCTACCAGCTTGGAATCCAGTACCCAACATCTTCTACTGGAACTGGAGCACTCATGAGTATTTTTTTAAAACATTGAACAGAATTCCTCGTAATAATGCAAGTCCTCATCCTAACTAATCTACCAGATGGCAAGTGGTGAGTAGCTTTGTTTCCTGACTCTTGGTGGGGTTTTTCAGGCACACAGTTCTCTCTCCCCAGAATCACCAGGTTCCCAGACAGAGGTGTTGAAAAAGAACTTGTCAAAAAAACCCCATTGTACAGCTAGGAGTGTGAGAAAGAGGGACGAGGAAGAAAGACCTGGTTTTGCAGTCTTGTCGTCAGCTGGGAGAATGTTGATTTCAAAAACATTGTTTTCAGTCCAGCTAGCTCCACTGATTGTTCATGAATTTTGTTACACAGGCACTCTGGGACAAGAAATATTTGGGGACAAACATTGGAATTCTAAGTTCTGGCATCAATATACAAGAAAGATTAAATTTTGAATTTCACATTCAAATGTCACACATCATAATTATGGCAACTTCTGACGCTTACTATGGTCTGCTGAATGTGTTTTGTGATTTGTAGATAGGGCTATGCGGAACACATACTCTGTGAAGCTCCTTCTGCTGATTTCTGTGTGTATAGCTAGCTGTGTATGCAGAGCACTGGATTCAGGGACTTGGATGGTCCATCTAGTCCTAGGTTTCTGATGCAAAGTGGGAACCAGAGAGCTTGATTATAATGAAATGGTTTATTGTGTCACTAGAGGGAAAATTTTCTGTTGTTGAAGTTGAGTACAACGTGAATCTCAAAAGGCAACAGTAACAGGGAGATGCAAAGTCATCGTTGGTTAGACACTTGAACAGAGAAAACACTCCTCAACAGGAATGTTTTGCTAAAATCAAAGGACTGGATGCAAGACAAAGGAGGTATAAAGATAGAATTTCAGCTTCTAGAGCTTCAACTCAGATCAGTGCATTCTGTTTTATCACATACAGACACTGAGCCAAATCCTCAGGACTGAATTTAGGTGCCTCTAGTGCTCTTCATTTCAAGCAAGTGGAGCTGAGGGTTAGCAGGGCTCTAGATAGCAGTATCTCTAGGTCACAACTCCAGTACACTGGGAGCAAGAGTAGGGCCAAGTAAGCTTTGCAGATGCTTTTCTTACACTGGCTTGGAGCTGCTTATTTCTGATGAATGCATGTCCTCCATTTCTTCATAGAAAACATAAATAATATACTTATGAAGAGGTTTGAAGAACATGAATCTGTCATTGAAGGTTTCTATGTGATTGATGAGGGAAGAGATTAATTTATTCATCCTAAAAAGAATATGAAGAATATGTTGGCTGGGGACTGCTGAATCTCGCATCAGGGGACAGAGGGTGGAGGCCCTGTTTGTGTTTGAAAGATTGAAAACAGGTTTCTCAAGACATGGAACATGATGGAAATGAAGTGTTAAGAGGTTCATGACACCATCTGGGAAATATGATTGGGATGTAGTGAGTCTTTGCCACTTTGAAAAAATAAAATACTTGAGCGTGTTTAATTCATTGCATATATGAGGCCATCTTGAGGACATTACTGATGAATTAGATTGTCTTACTTGAATTTTATGTAAGAAAAGGCTGAGATCTGCTTAAAACGCCTTCATGGAATGAAAATGAGTTGTTAGTGACTTAAATAAGATTTTGATTTTATGGTTATATACACTGCTGATAGGAAAATCATATTCTTTAATATTATACTGAAGGTATTGAAAACCAGTGGTTTTCTTAAATTGTTTAAAGCCATGGGTGTTTTAATTTTTAAAAAGTTAGGTTGGAATTTCTGTTGCTTCTCTGATTGTTTTTGAGATAGTGTTTTCTTGCTGGATATGCTGCTTGGATGTAATTCATTTAGTTGAGTTGAATTATGAGAATTACAAACCTGTAGTTTTCCTGGAAACATGTAATGGAATCATACATAGGTGTTGCTTTTGCTTGTATTTCTCATTATAATTATTTACTATATTTTGCTATAGAAACCAGCAGCTGTCACTATTTGTATATTGAGTTAACTTGTGATCTCATTTTGATTAGTGTATTGTTGGAATAAGTCCAGCGTAGTCAACAGAGTTATTCCAGTTTTATTCTTGTTTATACAGAGCATGATATGGTCTGTGAGGGAACTAGATTGCTTTTACTGTCCCTGAGGAGAAAGTCTACAGTGCTGGTTGTTTTATTTGTTGTGCTGATTATGTTAGGAGGATTTAAACTAGTTTGTTCTGAATGATGTTGGAAAATTTGGTATGTGCAGAGGCAAAAGGCTGTAATGGTGTCTGTGGGGAATCTTTAGCATCCCTTCTGCTGAATCTTTCTTGTGGACAGTGTTGCAGCCCAGCTAGTTACACCGTGATGAGCAAGGGTATCCTTCTGTGCCAGCTGCTTTCCATCTGCATTTTTTAGATTGCCTCACCAATACAATGGAAGAAAACAGAAATGTGCTGGGTTTGTATCTTGTGCTTTTGATTTATTGAAAACAGAGAGAATGTGGAGAGTATGCAAAGGCACTTCTCCCTGCACTTTGGGGACAGCTGGTTTGGTGACTGCACCACTGAATTCAGGAGCAGACCAACAGTTACATCCCTTAACTGGCTCATGAGTATCCAGGTGAAAAAGTACCATGCAAGAAAGTGAATTGTCAAGTTAACCTGAGCTGCTTGGGATTGTTCTGGAGAACATTTGGCCTGTGGAACAAGCTTTAATTGAAGGATAATGTATGTTTATGAAAGAGAAGGGTGGCAGGCAGAACATGTGCTACTGGACAAAGCAAACAGAAGCTCTTAATTGCTTCCTCTGTCAGAGAGAAGATGGAAGAAACTCATTCTGAAGTGTATTTATCTTCTAACCCAGGGCCCTGTGCTCCCTGGAAGACTGCTTTGTTTTCTTAATAAGCATATATTTCTGAGACACAGTGGAACTACAACTTGCTCTATGCTTTGCAGCTTTGTTTAGAAGCAAGTGAGGTTTAGGGAGAGAAGAGGGTCTCCAGGTCTGTCCTCTGCTCTGGAGAAGGATAGAAACAGAAACACTTCTTAAGGGTCAGAAAAGTAGTATTTCTGGGATCAGTCATATCTGGTGAGAAATTACTCTTCAGGTCACAGTAAAGGATGTAGAAGTCTGCTTCTACATCCTTAGCTCTGAGAACTTTGCTGAGTATAATTCAGTTGGATGTGTTTCTGTGTTCATCTTGGTGCACACCTGCAGTCTCTAAATGCATACTTCATGCCACAGAAGACACCTAAGCAGCTTGTATTGTTAGAATGCTGCATGCTTATCAATGGGCTGCATTATAAGTTCTTAAAACACTTGAGCTGCACTGAGCATTTAAAATTATTTAAGAGGTTAGATCACTCAATGGCTTCAAAAGGGTACTCAGCCATACTAAATCAATTTTAATGATATGGGTAGGTTGGGATTTTATCTTTTCATGACCCGTGGTATTAGTGATTTTTGCTAGTATCATGGTTCTGAAAATCTAGCATACTTTCTTGTCAACCTCTTTTGCCATGGGCTTTGAACAAGGTTTTCCGTTCAATATTCTGTTGAGTTTTGTATTGCTGATTTCCTCTTGAGTAATGTAAGTACTTAGCTGGGACAGTGTTCTGCACCTTGAATTACCAAGCTATGTGAAACAAAGAGAATACTAATTGCTAATAAAAATGTTATGATCCCTAGCAACTTAACAACATAACTTCTGCAGCTACTTGCATCTGCAGCTACTGTCTTTCTTAAATGCTTTTGTGCTTGAGGCAAGGATGAGTGAGTCAGATTCTTTGGCTTGTGGTACACAGGTCAGGTTAAGCAGGCTACTCTGTCTTGAGTAGGATTCTAGCTTTATTAGCATCTGCAGCAGTTGTTTGAAGTACAATTTGTTAAAATTTGAATGGAAAGTACTTTGGTTAAATAAGACCAAGAGTTACCTCATAGATTTTAGAAGAGTATTATGCTCATGAATGGCGACATTTGGCAGTCTCCACCACAGACTAGTATTGTCAGTTAATTCTTGTTCTGACACACAAGCACTGCAATGACAGCAAGTGCTAAACACTGATCTTAACATTTTCATATGTCTGCATTTTCAAATGTAGTTTGTTTTGTCACAGATTCCCATGGTATGGTAACTGGGAAGGGTGGGTTGGAATATCCCATTTGGCTCTTAACCAAATGGAGCCTTCCGTGATCCCCCTAATGGTGTTTATCTCTTCCCTTTATCTACACATGAGTCAGATCCCTCACTTTTAGTCATGACTGTGTTTCTGTGTAAAACCCTCAAAAGCTAGAAATTTGGTGACTACTACCTAAACCAATAATGTTTCTCATATAAATTTTGGGTTTCTAGAATTGTGATTCTATTAAAATAGAATATAGTCACATAGACTTGGTGGGAGCCCTGGTAACTTGAACTCCTTGTTGTCTGCCATCTTGCATCACTTCATGTTCGAGGCTTTATACTGTCCTTTACTTACTGTATTTGATCTGGAATCTCCTAGCTCAGTTTTCAGCTGCTAGATAATTTCCTCACTTTAATTTAATTTAAAAATCTACTTCTAAAATGTCAGTTTCTGCAAAAAGTACTTTGGGATGGTCTTCAACGGATTAATGAAAAAGCGGATCACCCTTGATGCAATCTACATGTAGCAGTAAGTCAGACAAGAGTTCTGCAATGCCTTTTCTGCTGCTGTCTATTGTTTTTTCCACCTCTTAGTTGCCACTTTTACCTTCAGGGAGAAGCAGATGTATATATTAATAGATTGATTCTAGTCGGACCTGTCTCTGCCTATGGCAGGAGGGTTGAGACTAGATGATCTTTAAGGCCCCTTCCAACCCAAACCATTCAATGATTGTTTAGTAGTAAATATACCTCTGGAACAACTCACACTCTTCTCGGTTCTTGTCTGCCTTTAAAATTCTCTTTATTCCTGAAATACCTACATTTTTACACCATAGTTCCAATAACAACATTTTCATAATTATATTCCTTAAAGAACTCAAGTCATACTCTGAAGACTTTAATCCTCCAATTAAGGGCGAACATAAAGGCTGCATGTTCTAGCATATTTCCTTCGAGTTTGCATGTTTGATAAGATATTTATCACTTTATTGGCTCATTGTTAATCCTGCATTGAGGAGAAGTCATATTATCTTCGACTATTATTGAGCACTAGGTCTAAATTCCCATTTGTCAAATTATAAATGGAATGTCAGCAAAGTATAAACCTGTACCATCCCACAGTTAGTGTAAATTGGGCCTGGGTCTCTTTTCTGACACTGAATTTGTCAGATTTCCTGAATTCCACATATGGATGAAAATGTGGGAATCCTGTTGATAATCATTTCCAAGCTTCGAAAGAACAGGATCTGACAGATTTGGCTTCTAAGCTTCTATCCTCTCTGAGCTCTGAAAGAGTAACTGTGGATCTGCTTCCAAGCAAAAGAGTGATTATTTGTCAAAAGGGATGCAGCACTTGGAGAAATTCACTAACTGACAGAATCCTACTTGGCTGTAATTAAGCAGAACTTAAATTCGGGCAGGTCCAGTGTATTACATGTTGTTTTCCAACTCCGAGAGCTGTGAGACTGTTTACATCACATGAATCCCACTCATAATTAGACCATGCTGGAATGAGTTGCACTTTTAGGATCAGGAGTTTGCCTAATTTTTAAGCACCTGACATTATTAACAGAGTCTTTTTGTGTGCTACCTTTAGTCTGATGACAGTGTTTGTTCCTTTCTGTCCTTACCGGGTGAGCTGGCCAGGAGAAGAACTTCAGAATTAGTGTAGCTTATAAGACTTCAGAGGGTCATTGTGGAGTGTCATATTTGCCTCAAGCCCAGGGTGAGCTTCAATCAGGGCTTAGACATCTTAAAGCTCGGCTGTAGGCAATGAAGCCCACGGAAATGGAGGTTTCTGTTTGTCTGCTCAGCAATGGATTGGAGTTTTGCCTTTTCTACCTAGCTCAGTTAACAGTTCTTGCGAATTACAAATCATATACCAGAAAGCAGTTCATGCAAAGCAATTGTGAAAATGACAATGCTATCCATACTGTGTGCTTGATTCTTCAGTAGTGGGGAACAGTTGCACCTGAAAGATGGCAGCCTCAGTCATTCCTCCCTTAGGAGACAGATTTTGGCATTTCATATACCCACTGCAAGAACATACACACTAGGAATTAAGGTTGTAACAGTTTCACTGTGCGAATTGAATTTCCCTGGTTTGCCTGTTGTTTCTTCATTTTAAGTTTAATTCATTTTCCTTTTTATGAATGCATTCAGTCAAACCCATTGGTCTGAAAATGCTTTTGTTTGTTTGCTGAGAAGGTATGAGTATAAGCAGCAATGAATGGTTACATGCATTGCCCATAAAATATGTGACCATGCTACAGCCATAATTCAGATGGAGAATAAATGTGTCAACACCAGGTTATATATGAGAGCATTCATTTATCCACCTTTGTATTCCCTTGAGTCCTGGGGTCTAGTTGTGGGTGTAAGTGTAGGTTAAAGCTGTTTTCTACACAAATAATGTTTCATTGCTAATCGATGCATGATGTTAATATCATCACAGGGAGAATAACGGATGCAGCAGTTAAAGCCACATTCCATGAAAATGTTTGAAAGGTTAGATCTAAATGAGAAAATTGTGGTGACTGAAATATTCTCAGGAAGGGGAATCTTCTGCATTAAACTGTCCTTTGGGAGGTAAAATTTGTTCCTTGTTCAGTAAATCAGATGTGGATTTCCTTCTACTATAAAACTTTTTTTGTGATCATCATACTTTCATATCCATCACAAAATCATTGAACCTACACCCTGCAATGTGAATGGGGGTGAGACGAGGAATGTGATACTCCCAGGACTACTGTTCAGATTGTGTCAGGCTTATTTCCAGAATTTTACGACAAACTTATACTCACAAAATATTGTTTATCTAAAAACATAAAACTAATTATCTGAAAAAGCTACCATTTGTGTGTATTTGCAGTATACCTAATGCATCTTTCAAACAAAAGCAATTCCACTTTCTATACCTGTATCTATTTACCCCCAAATGTGCAGAGCAATTAGAACAGAATATGTACTAACCCAGGACCATGTCTCAATTGCATTGCTAGAAAGTATTTTGACCAACACAAGTTTGAAGTAAAATCCTTGTGAACATAGATTTGGTATGGTATGTTCAATAGCTCTATGAATATCCTTACGTTGTAAGGAGGGAATACACTCATAGCTGTGTAGTGTCTGTTTTCATATGGTACGAAAATGAGCTTTGCTCAGTGGATCACTTCTCATTGATACCAGCCAAGAAACCAAGTAACATGAATTTTACAAAGGAACTTTTAGTCCTCACTAGTGTTCATGTAAAATGCTGGTGAGAAATCTTGAGTGCTGAATTTGATGGCTGTCTCTTGAGGTCTTAAGGTGTGGAGAGAGATTACATAGCCTTCACCTTTTCTTCAAGCGCAGTGCTTGCCACTCATTTGTCAGTAAAGATGTAAAGAGAGTTAAAATTGATAGGCAAAACAATTTGGCAGATGTTGGTCTGTAACTTCACTGTAAATAAATCTTTGTGTACAAAGAGATGTCTGTTCCTCTTAAACTGGAGTCCAGATTAGAGCTCAATGCTGTACGGGTCAGGGGGACTCGAGGGTGTGTTTTTCGTCTTGAGTTCAGGGATAATGTGCCCATCTTTGCATCTCGGTGAGGAGTATGAGCCAGCTCCCTCTCCATCTGCTAGGGAGGGAAGGGGAGCAGGCACACAGTCTGCTCCCTGCTGCTCCTCAGTATGAGGCAGTATGTGACCATTCAGCAGGCCTGTGTGGCAGTTTTGTTCTTCCCCAGTGTTTGCTTTCACTGTGTGGCCTAAAAATGACCTGTCATAATGTTCTTCCCTTCAAGTGGCTTTACTTCCTTTCATAAAACTAATTTTTACTGTGCTTGAAATTTATCTGCAGTGAAAACTATATACTCTACATCCTGAGATGACAGAGAAATGAGTTCATGTTGTCTTCTTTTTGTTTTCTTTTTTTTTTATAGTCAAACATGCTGTCATTTATGCACAGTCAGTGTTCAAATAGCTGAGTGGCCACTTAGAGGTGTTTTATTTTTGAGGCTACAATATCAACTGAGTTAATTATTACTGGGTTGGACTTCTTAACATTCAACCTTTCCCAGATGAAACCTTTCTTAACACTTGTCAGTTTGGAGGCCTGGCAGTCCAGACAGTGACCTTTATTCTGCTGCTGTTTGAGACAGGGTTTATCACTCTGATGGAACCTAATTAAAATAGAAAAGAAATAATCAGTAAGTGATGTCAGTGAGAAATGGAGAACCAGAGTAAGAGCTTTTACTGGCCACAGTACATCTATAACTTGCTGCAGCTCTTCCCTTTTCTTCACTGATGGAGGGAATGTTATTCTGCCAGCCGTTATTCATTCTCAATGAGCAGGGGTAATCTTTCTTAATCCCTTAGAGGGGTTTCTTTGCAAGATGTTCATTCTGAACTTTAAATCACATTTATGTAGAGCCAGATTCTGTCATGCTCTTTCCTGCCAAATAGTAGCTTCCTCTCTTTAAAATCCAATAGTGAGTAAGGACAAGAATGAAGAGAAGTAGACTCTCTGCTGGATCTTTAACTGATGAAGCCAACTATGTGAATTTACACCTGCAGTTATTTTTCTTCATGAGCAGTGACTTAAACTTTTTATTTTATTCTCAAATCCGTTCACTTCATCTAGATGAGCATTAAGGTATGGTCCAGGTTCAGCTCCTACCATTGAAACCAGGAACTTCATGGCCATCCCCATGCCATTAGCATGAAAAGTTCAGTGACCCCTTTCAGCTGCTGTCTCAGTGATCCTGAATCTCACCAGAAATTTGTATTATCAGTTAAATAAAACACTGCCATCCTTGCCTTTCAGATTTTAATAATGCTCAAATTGCAGCAAAGTCAGTACTATCCAGGCAGGTCAGAATAGTTCTTCCATTAACTTGTGCTAGATCATTTCACAAGGAAGAAATTCTCTGCATTTTGCATCTCTGTTTACCTATTAAGGTCTCTTTCTTAACAGTGAAGAAGCTCTAGTGCATAACCTGTTTCTCATTTTCTGAAGTTCTTGGTGAATCTCCACCCCTCTTGTTTCAATTCTGGTTTATTTTTGTTTATGTTACCTGTTTCTGAGATGAAGATTCGCTGGTTCTCATCAGTTTCTCTATTTATGACTTCTAAGGTAGGTTTATTAAGTGACAGATTTTTTGGGTCCAGCTTATTATTTTCAAATAGAGCAAGGCTGACCTTGGATCATTTTCTTTACGTGACTTATTATGGTATTTCTGTTGTCATAAACCATATCAAAGAGGTTGTAAATGATAGTTTTTCCTTGCAAGTGCCTGAAGAACAGTGGTAATGTCAGCTATCCTATTTCTACACTGTCTGGGACCTTTATGTGCTGAATGTACATCATGTAGGCAGTTAAACAGTCATAAAGAAGACACAAGAAATCAAGGATCTTTTAACACTTAAGTTCTTTAGAGAATCACTCTGACAATAAAAAATATTGTTTAATCAATTCTGCACTAAAAAACATGGATGCTTCTTATAAGTGTGACTTCAAAAAGGAGATCTAATAGATTGTCAGCTTCAGTCATTTGAATCTATGCAGATACTGAAACTGACGGTATCTAAGAACAAATCACTGGTATCTCTCAAAGACTTAGTTCATAAAGTAAAGACATGTGAAAGGATTAGATTATTTTAACTACACATTTTCTTAATTTTGTAATACAAGATGGATTCCTTAGTTGTGTCAGATATGTATAAACTTTACCTTTCCTATTGCTGCTGACTTTTCTTTTGCTGTTTTTTTAATATATATTGGCCACAATTGCAAGTGTGTTCTGAAGTATCCACAATTACAAATCATGGCATCACATACTTGATAATATAGTTGCATGTATCTAAGCTTCTCTCTTTTGATGTTATTCTCATTTTTTTTCAACCTATTTTCTGGGTTTTTTTTCTACTAATATATCAGAGAGGTACTGGATTACTTATCGCTGATATACTGGAGCTACACTGTTGAAAATTCTTTTCCGGAACAGTAAGATAACTCTTCTTCACTTCAAAGAAGCCTGCTAATTGAAGAGGAGTTATGTGTTCAGATAGCTGTCCTGTTGGACTTGACTAATTACATCCAATGCAAGCATGTCATGTCAAGAACCTGACCTAGTATCCATTAAGACCTCAGAAATTTCTGAGATGATAGTGAACTCTGGGAAGGAGCTAAGAGCAAGGAGAACTGAGGGTTTATAACTTGGTATTG
This sequence comes from Acanthisitta chloris, assembly GCF_000695815.1. Taxonomy (NCBI): domain Eukaryota; kingdom Metazoa; phylum Chordata; class Aves; order Passeriformes; family Acanthisittidae; genus Acanthisitta; species Acanthisitta chloris. The sequence continues at coordinate 24,145 of NW_008683296.1, forward strand.
GCTATGTCAATGCATTTTGAACAAGAAACCCTTTTCCATCTTAATAGTCTAACCCTTTCATATGTTATTGATTTTAGTTGATGAAGGAGTTTCCTCTGCTCAGCATGTTCAACATCCATGAAAACCTACTAGAGGCTTTGTTGGAACTGCAAGCATATGCAGATGTCCAGGCAGTCTTAGCAAAGTATGATGGTAAGTTCATAAATATATTTGTTTTTTCTCTACATAGTACACACATAAGAAATGTTTCTAAGTCAAACTCTTAAAATTTATGAAATGCTGTAATTAAGTTGATTGGCACAAGCTTCATACATTCCCTTACACAGTCCATAGAAAGATTAAACATTGTGCATTTTTTCTGCCACCCATGCTTAATTCATTGTACAGGGTAATGGAACTCGCTAGCAGCTCTTCAGTGTTTTCTTTGCTTTCTGTTGATGTTTAAAGAATTACTGTTTGGGTTCTGCAGACTTTTTATTGCATGCTATTCAAACCTTGTCTGAAGAAAGGATTATCAATTCCCTTGTGGACTTTCCTGTGAATGTTGACTTAGTAGCATACAAGTACTTTACAAACATTAATTGATTTAACTTCATAGCAGTCTAGTGAGTAGCAGACTTCATATTTTATGGGGAAAACTTGGAAAGCTTGAACATTTTGCATTAATTTTTGGTATTTTTCAGTAAACATTGGTTTATGCAGCATTACATCACTTTTTATGTTCAAATCACAGCTCCTACTGACTTCAGCTCTAGCCCTTTGAACTTGAATTCAAGACACCAGGGTCTCAAAGACATGGGGTGAGAAGTGCCGACTGGCATGCGAGTTAAATAGGTTTTCCTTGTATTGTGTACAAATTTTGTGGCAAAAACAGGAATACAATCCAGTTCTCTAGAGCAACATTCATCAACCTGCACAGTGCCCCTCTCCCTCCTCTTGCTGCAGTCCCTGACTTACTCAGTAGCCACATTACAAGCTGTGCAACAAGTGAATCAGGGATCCTACAGCCATCAGTTTCCTGTTGTGTTACTACACAGTCCTCAATTCTCCTCAGAAAAGTCTCATTCTGTGCACTAGGTTATGGCAAGGGAATTTATGAAAGGAATTATGTAACCATATAACTAAAAATGAGATCATAACCTGCATGAATCAAATAGCTGACTTCAGTGAAACCTATGTAGCCTTAATTTTGATGTTTCTTAATGTTTTCTCTAGGTTGATCTTGTAGCCTTTAAAATGTTCTTAATTGCTAGCTCTTACTACCTCTAGTGTTCTTTGAACAGAGATTTTAAGACTTATAATATCCAGAGTTTTTGAAAAAACACATGGGCATCATTTGAGGTATTGTATAAATGTCTATCAATATAGACACTGAAGTCTGTATCCCCAGTACTTTAGACACTCTTTGATTCTTTGAAGGGATTAGCTGGTCTTCTGACCCATTTTGTCTACTGAATTGTCTTCTACTTCTCTTTTGCATGGTCAATTTCAACTTTCTGTTGTTCCCAGTTCCTACCAGAGAATCCTCATTCCCAGTTCCATTTTTCTGCCTCTTCTAACTACCTATCCCAATCTTCTCTTCAGGGCAGTGATGGTCAAGATGCACCTCCTCACCCACTTTACAACTACTTTCTTGACATCTTTTCCATCTACCTTTTTCTCTGCAACTTCTGCCTCCTCTTCATTTATCATTCCCTGCTGCATTGCCTAGATGCCAAAAAGCAGAACAGGAAGAGCTCACACAGACAGAGGCTTCTTGCTGTCAGTCCTAGTACTTGGACCTATATCATCACATAGAACAGTGGCAAGGGGATGATGCATAAGTTTATTGGAGTACTGAGACACGTGGACTTGAGCAAAGGGTATAACTGAAAAAAACTGCAGAAGCTTCCACAGAGTATGTGCTAACTGCTTTCTCCTGGCATATTATAGCTTAGGAAATTAAGATAAATTTCAGTGAGACTCATAATAGACTATTGGCTTGACACTAACATAATCATCCTGCCAGATTTCAGACCTCTGCAGTAGACTGTGGCTGAGCTGAGGTTATTTAACAAAAAGATAAATAAGCAGCTGATTACAGGCAACATTAGTGATAATCACTGCTACAAGTCCAGCCTGGAATGTTTTAAACTCTTTCTGGAGTCAAATCATTCCAAGCAAAGATCAAAATGTCACCCAGGCCTTTGAGTGCTGCCATCCAGTAGCAGTAGTGACTCTGAGAGAGATCTTGGCTGTCTTAGTCTAGTTGAAGAAATCAGGAGTTAAAGTAGTAACATCAGAGTCTTCCTTGTAGCTCCTTGTATTTCAGTAATTCCTGTGACACAGGGATATATCCCTTTAGTCTTTAATTTGGCATGTTAGGAAGCAAGTAAATAGAAATGCCCATTTTTATGCCGCAGGCACTACAGGATGCTGGCACCTTCTAGTCTTCAATGTAGTTATGAAGTAGTAGTTATGAAGTAACAGTCCTGAGAGCTAGCAGAACTGTGGCAGAACAGGGAATTAAGCCATGTCTTCCAAAATCTCAAGACTAAACTCCTGTGCCAGCTCTACTTTGGCATACTAAAGCACTGATCCCTGGTTTTAAACAATACCATGGTGGCAGTTTATGTTACAGAAGCTGATAAAACTCGAAGGTGTGTTTTGTTTTCTTAAAAGCATCTCATAGAGTCAAAACAAATAAGACTTTTGAAAATAAAGCTCTTACTTTGACTGTTTGAACACATACAGTTTCAACTCATGCTTTGAGTACGGTGTGTGTATACACTAGCTCTGCACAAGGACTCAGCAAACACAGGCTTAACCAGTATAACCCTTACAGTCCATGAGTCTCGGAAGGCCTGTCTCAGGGAGTCTCAGCTCATTTTAGAACTCATCAGCTTTATGTGTTGTAAGATTTATTGGAGTATAAAACACTGAACTCATTTATACTTTCCTATCTGCAGTTTCTGTTGGTCCCATTCCACTGCCTTTTTTGACTAAGACCAAACCTGATTTATTGTATTTTGATAACATATGAACAAATTATTTCCTTGAGCAGTCTGCCCCCACCCTGGGCTAAAAAGTTGGATCACATTATGTGAAACCTCAGCCTCTGCAAGCAGATGCACTGCTTTACCAAAAGCCATGTGTTAAATTGTGTTTATATTATGTACCTGGCAACAGAGCTGATGTCCATACTCATTATTCATGGAAAAAGAGCCTCATTAGTGGGACAGCATGCACTGTTGCTGAGCTACATCATTATGGTTTCAGAGTTCAGTGTCTGTCAATAGAGTGAGGATGACCTAAATACTGTTGAATTCTGAAAAGATTCTTGGCTCTGATTGAGCACGATCCATGTTATTTACAGCAGAGGTAATTATGGCAGCTAAAGAGACTGTTCTTGATAGAACAAGCTTCTGATATTTGTAGTAGGTAAAGTTTCTCTACTCCTCTTTCCTTGCTTTTTAAACAGATTGTTTTCCAGTGAAGTTGATCATCTTGTTGTGATGCTTAGAGCAACTGATTTATTAAATTCCCTGGGCAGCCAGTTGCTTTGATAGATATTGTCTGGGCAATCTGTGAAAACTCAGACCTTTCTGGCAATTGAAACTTGGGTTTAGAAAGAGTGAATGCCTGTGCATTTAGTCTTAGTCTTTAGTCCCTCTATAAACCTGTCCTTGCTTTCATTTTTTGAAAGAACAATGTTTTCCAGTGAGACTATAAGACTCCTGGTTTGCAGGACGAACACATTATACAGATTCTTCTTTCACATACACCATTGCAGAGAAGGAAAAAGACCATGTTACCATGTAGACAGAGTTCTAAATGCAGAGTTCAGTTGAGCGGATGTTTTAGACCGAAGGATACATAGAAAGAAAGTAGGAGTTAAATACAAAAGGTCTCGTTCTGCTCTATGCTATGACTTTTTTATTTGGTAACAGCGTACTTAGCAGAACTGTACTTTAATATTCAATCAAAATGCAGGCCTTTGAAGAAACACTTTAAGAAACAGAGCCTTGTTTTTCTTGCAATACTTCCAATTTACTGAAATCCAAACAGTTATCATAGAAAAATTAGTTGTCTAAAATGTAGCCTATTCAAGGCTACTCTTCTTTCTCTGTCCTCATGTCCCATTTATTTTTGTCCTTACAGAGCTATGAAATGAGTAAATTCTATGTATATTGAACTTGAAGGCATTCCTTTTGTACAGAGCTGCAGTTGCATGCAGACTTGCATGCAGCCTGCAGTGATGTTAGCTATGGTCTCTAGGGGTTTTGTGTATATATATATATATACACACACTGAGATCACAGCTCTACTCCATCAGTTTCGTTACTTGCCATGTTTGTGTTTGACATTTTTGAGAAGATGTTCTACCTGGTGGAGCTTACTGGGTAGGATCGATAAAGGATTTTCCTCTGAGTTAAAGATATAGCAAGTGGCAGTATGGAAGCAACCATTACCTCGTGCATGCTATTTTATGATCCTTTTGTTTCTTTGAAAGAGAGATCTTACAAGAAAATTCCTTTTAGCTAAGGCCATACCAAAGCCTAGTCTACCTTTCCCAAGAGATGTAACTCATGTAAGACCTCCGGTTTGTATAACATTAATATCAAGAGAATTGCTTGGTTTTATTCATATCACATCTTTTTCAGATTCTGCTTCTAAGAACTAGTTTCTTTCCTCCATGTCAAAATCACTTGTCATGTCAATTAGGTCTCTGTATCAGTTCTGTGTCTGTTGATACCATGCGGTATTTTGCCACATGATTCTGTGGGTTTTTTGTTTCTCCTATTTGTGCAAAAGCACAAAAAGTAATTATACTAATCTTGCTCTTTTTAATCTTCTGTATCAGAAATTAATCCTTCCCCTCTACAGGCATTTAGGATTGCACTTGGTCAAGTTAATGGGGCTGAGACATGTTTGGTCACTGCTATGCAGCTCATCAAGTGTTAGGTATGGAATGTTTACAACCAGCAGTGACCTTCAAGTCTTTCCATAGCTGAGCACTGTAAGTTGTGTTGTGGTCATGGCAAAATAAACACTTTTTGTTTGTGCTGAAATGTTTTTCCCATCCTACCAAGAGACCAAAATCCAGACCTTATCATACATAGTGGCTATGTGTTCATGTTTGATTGGGGTGTTTCCCACTGCGGAGGAAGAATGTCAGATGTACAGAGAATCAGAACTGCTTTATTTTGCAAGCACCGTGTTCATAGCTGTGCTCCCTCCAGCTTGCTTTCTACTATGTCTTGTGGAAAAATGCATTGACTATTCTTGTGGGAGATAGTACTACAGGATATTAGATCTTTTTGACAGTTTTTTCCCTGATGTTCAGTTCATACTTTTCTTTATTGGATTCCATCCCATTATGCTTGTTTTTAGCTATTTGTATCAGCTCAATTCACTTTCTTTATAAATGTTAGTGTCTTTATAGATGATTGTATCTCTCTTCTGTCATCACTGATCCAGCCTGCCCATATATATTTGCTAGAGTACTCTCATTCTTTCCCATTAGTAATTCTTCCTACCAACTGTGCAAAAGTTGACAATCTAACCTGCAGGTGCAGAGAACTGGGAGGGTTCTGTGCAGACAGAGAAGGTGTTGGCTTAGCTCTTAAACACTAGATTCTACAGACAGGCTGAGGGAGAGAAAATCAGAGGTGGGGTTTGCACCCAAGCCATAGCACAATATATGTCCTGTATTCTACCATCCTTTGTTTTACCACTTTGCATAACTTCTTCCAGTTTGTTGATACACTTTCAGTTACATATTTGGAAATAAGTGAATTATTCCAGCAGCTTAATGTAGTCTCTCTCCAGTACTATATGAAGAAGAACTAGCAGTTTGACTGGAAGGATTTTACTGTGGAAATTTGGCCCCAGATCTACAGCTCCTTTCAGCAGATATATAAGTCCTATTAATGTTGATAAGACTATTTACCTATTTAAAGTTAATTCCATAGAAATATGTGATGTTGTTGACTTGTAAATAACATACACTTTGATGTTGAAATAGGGAATAATTTCTGATTAGTGACTTAGATGTTTGAAGCAACTGCAACATGTCTGTCTCTGATGACTTGGATAGGGTATGTCGTACCGATTCATATACAGATTTGTAATTTCTTGATTTAGTTCTATTTATAAGAACAATAGATCTCATGGCATATTTGGATGATATATGGCATATTTTAGATATCCATAGCATCTTTCCATTTGTACACTCTCACAAACAACTGCTTAAGAAGCAAATGACCAGTAAGAATTCACATTCCCAACCCTTCCCATAGCTGACTGGGGCTAATCAAAAGAAAATGTTCATAAATTAAGTCTAGATTTTTGTATTCTGTTTAAAGATACAAGCAATAAAGAAGAAGGAGAGCCTTTTTTTTTGAGATTGACACATCAGTTCTTATTAGGCAAAAATGTCCTAATGGATTTGACTACAAAATAGCAGTCACAGCTTTCAGCACATTGTGGGAGTTCCACAAGTAATCACAGGAGGGTGGGAAACAGTGTATGTGAAGATATTTTGCCAGATGGCTCACAGAGCTGGACACAGTCGTTTATAAAAACTTCATTTTGGTTCCTGACAGAGTACATACATATCTCCTAGGGCTAGTTTAGACTTTATTCCCTTGCTAAATTCAAGCTGTTACCAGACATAATTGTTTTATGCCTTACTCTAAAATATGAGGGTGCAGTTTTGGAGGTGAAGCCTAAATTATGTGAGTATTTCAAAGTATTATAGTCATCAGACCATGAGCTGAGAAAACTCCATCATAGAATTAGCTGTTTTGTTTAGTCCACTATTCTACATGGAAATCTGCCTCAAAAATTCATTTAATGGAAACCTACTTTTAATCTCTAGCCTAAATTTAACTCTGAACTCATTATTCTTGTGCTAGCTTTATCCTTTACCTAAGTAACCCATCTCCTTTCCTGGTGTTCCATGTGGGTACGCCTAGGGAACAGTTGTAATTTTTCTCAGTCTGTATTTCATTTGGATGATACAAAAATAATTCACTCTTTCTGTTTACTTTTATTGTTCTTGACCATGGGTGATCAGATTTGAATGCAGCATTCCTTGAGAAATTCCGTTTCTTCTGCAGGAATGACTCACATGGTGTACTTGAGCCTTACCTCACATTTCCCTTCCTGACAGGTGCCAACAGTTAGTTGTGAATCATCCTGCAATCTATATGCACAGATGTTTCCAACTCAGAAACACTTACTGCCTACTAGAAGATAGTGTTTTGTTTTAATATATTTAACCTGTTATCAAGCTCAGTTCTTAACTGCACAATATCTTAATCTCTTAACTAAGAATTGCTATAATCCTCACAATTTGATCCATTCACCTTCCACTGAACATTCTCCATTCAAGTATCAGTGACCTGATGCAGAAACTAGGCTTTATACATGTAATTAGAAGTTTTTTGTGTAGTGAGTAGTCTCATTGCTTAACCTCATGGATTGTGTATTAGTGGCTGAATAGACATTTTCTTTCTGTCATTCTGGGTTTTACTGGCTTTTTGCTGCTTGCTTTGATGAAACTGTGTGAGCAGCTTTCATCAGCATATCTGCTTTTCCTCTGCTACATCAGTTATATACTCCAGACCTCTTGATTCCATCTAGTTTTCAGCTCCTTCAAACAGATACAAAAGTGTAGTGGTGCTCTCGCTGCATTATTAGGAGTCAGAGCAAACATTATCCTCTTTGTCCATTTTTTGTATGTAGAGTTTGCCTTTTGCCTAGGTCTAGGCAGACCTCTTGTTCTGTGTCATTTGTGCCTATGTTCTGTGTCATCTGACCTTTCAAAGGTCAGAACCCAAACCAATATTACTAGGTTTGAACTGATGCAGGGGAAAATGTTTCCTGTGAGGTAATGGCGTCTTGATGGCCCAGAGAAGCACTTACATGTAAGGGGAAAATAAGGTATTCTGTTGACCAGTTGAAAACTTTTTAAGTGGCAGCGCATCATTGGTTTTCTCATGTTTGGTTTGTTTTCTTTTCCACTCCTCTATCTTTCACTCCGTTTATGATTTGATGAATTAGGTTTATACTGAAAGACAGAGACCCATATGTTCTGGAAAAAAGGCATTTTTGTTTGTTGGAAATAACAACAAGAGAACCTGGTCTAAGCAGGGCTACTGAATGTGCTTACAAGTATTTTCTCCTCCTGTCACTGAAGATGTGCTCATGTCTGTGTCTGTAGCTAGCTTCTATTAGTGGAGTAATTAACATATCCATCACCCAAACTGCTTTGCTTGGTGTTGATTTTAATTACTTTAGTTGCTACAATCACATACTCCAGTGAAATTATAGTTGGAATGTATTATAGGGAAGCCTCCAACAAGATCTGTACATCTTATACTTAAAGTGCAAGTACCTGAAAAGGCAATAGAAAAGATTTAAGAGGTGGCATTTTCAAAGTGCCTCAGTCATTCTGGCAATGTTTTCTGTCTAGCAGAACAACACTGTGCTTGGTTGCTTGGTTTTTAATACGTGAAGGATGGTGACTGCTGAGATATGACCTGCATGTCCTCTTTAACTCCCTTTTGGACTGCTGTCTTGCAAGGCACATGAGTTCAGTAAATCACAAGTTTCTCTTAATCCAGAAGTTACCATGGTAATTTTGTCTTTCTAATCAACTGTAATGAAAAAACGAGGGATAGTTTCTTAGAACAATAGTCAGATTAACTGCTCCTCACTTTTATAGTGGTCCTACTTCAGTGCCTTGTGTTTGCTACACTGTATTTGGTGTTTACTGTAGGAAGCTATCACAGTGTGCAGAAGTTTTTTGCAGAATCCAGCTTTTAGTGGGTTTGGTTTGTTGTGGGTTTTTTTTAATTTTGCTGTAGTCTTTAACTTTTTAATGCTGGAATATTTCAGTCGCAGTATAATATGTGTCTGCTGGGTAGATGACTAATGTGGCAGTCAATTCATCTCTGTAACAGTGGGAACAAATCTATCACTCAAGTCTGTTAAGCAGCATTTCTCTCTACATTTTTTAATGCTTTGTGCCAATTTGCTGGTAGAGAACAGATATAAATTAAGTAATGGCTTAGGTTAGGTCTGTGGCTTCTGTGTGTCAGCATAAGATGGCCAGAGACTGTCTGGTGAATGTTTTGGTCCAGCATTTCCTTAAGAGGCAAAACACCTTATTTTACAGTTGATATTTAACTGCAGTAAATCTACTGGTTGTTTGCTTGCAAGTCAAATCCCTTATTACTTGAATAGCTGTCTTAACTTGCATAGCTGCCACATACTCATGTTAGACAACTGCTTCTGAGTGAAAACACAAAGAGTGAAAAAGACAGTCCTCAGCTATTACTTAGTTGCTTTGTGAACTGTGCAAAAATTCAACTGTTCTAAGTTACCTACACATTTATGTATAGAGTAATGAATTCTTTCATTATGTCTCTGTCATATTGCTCTTTGAATTAGTTCTTTAATAAACCCAGTTGCTGTTTAAATTGCAGTACCAGTGGTCATTAATATGCATTTTAAAGCCTGTGTATCAGGTGAAAATTTGAAAATCCATGTGATATGGGAGTATATATCCCAAAATCAGAAAGTATTCTGTGTTCACGTAATAATTTTGCATATGCCATGCTCACTCTGAAGTATCAATCACTTTTCTTTCTGCAGACTTTCAAGTTTTCAGATGTTTATTTTTTCTTTCTTTTCAACAGATATAAGCTTACCAAAATCAGCAACAATATGTTACACAGCTGCATTGCTCAAAGCCAGAGCTGTCTCTGACAAGTAAGTGCTTAAGAACCACTGTCCAGCAAAATACCAGATTTAACTCAAGATTTCTCTTAGCTAAGCCCACACCCTTACAATCTACTGGGTTAGCAGGAAAATTCAGTCCTGCAGTAAATTCATTAAATTACTTCATATATAAGAAAAATTTGCAGTGATCAAACATTACTCTTCAGATACTATGGAAGAAGAAAAGAAGAGAAGTAGCATAAATTCAATCATTGTTTCAGTTTTACATATACTGTCCAGGTGAGCTTTGGCTTCCTAGATAGTATAATGAAGATGCAACTAAAAAGGGTTGTGTGGCTGAACCTCTTCATCTTTGTATAAATCCAACCATAAAAAGGTAATATATAAATGTGGATGCACAAGGAGCAATGTCATTTTACAAGTGCTGTCAGAAGACTTCTCATCTACTTAAATAGCAGCAGGTGGATTTAGCACTATTATGTCAGGGATTCTGAGAGGTAGATGATATTCATATTTTTAGAGGCACAAATATTGGTTCATTCCTGTTACTTTTTTTCCTGGGTCTCGACCTTCCAAGGTGCTGAGCACATCTATTCAACGTCTGTGGACTTGAGAGCACTGGCCCACTCTGAAAGGGTGCTCAGCTCCTTGTGAGATGGAGCTCAAAAATCCCAATTCTGCTCTCAGATGCCTTCACACAAATCCCAGGTAGAGTTGTGTCTGTGCACCTGAGGGTCGAATGCCTCCCTAAAGTTGGAAAGCAAGTAGAGTGGAAAGCCATTTTCTTGACTGACATCCTGACAGTTTTTGCTTTTAAAGTGTATGTACACATCAAGGTCTAAGTAATTTTCTTTCATTCTTTTTATCCTGTAGATCGCCAGTACCTACTGCAACATCTTTCCTCCCTACACAGCGACTCCAGCTTGGGAGGGCAGGGCTAAGGTTGTCACAGCTTTCCCTGTGGTGTCTGCCTGCCAAGTACAGCTCTGGAGTTAGCCGTGGGGTGTGAGGTGAGAAAGAGATTGCATGGTCTGGTTTTTTATTCACTGGGGCAGATGATTTGCCCACAGTTTGGGCATGCTACCCTCAATGGTGCCGTGGCCAGTAGACCACCTGCTACTGCTGCTGCACCGTGCTTCCATCCCAACCTGACCCAGGGGCATTGGGTTGGGAACCTCCTTAAAACTTCCCCAAACCTGTTTTTAATAGAAACCCTCCAACAATAATTTGGCATTGGGTTTTTTTTCTTTGTTCTTGGTTGGTTTTTTTCTTTTCTTTTTTTCTGCAACTTCAGCCTTGAATATGCCCCTTAGCAAGGTACTTAGAGCAAATTTAGATTAGTGACAGAGAAGGGACTGTTTGAACTGACTTTCTGCCATGATTAGATGCAAACATGCTTTCCACTTCTGCTGGGATTTTCATTGGCCTTGATGTAATAGATAACTCAGAGTTTCCACTTGCTATGGAAGTTTGGAGAGCATAGGAAAATGACTCAGTTCGGTTACATGGGCCCATGTTCTAGATTCCTTTTCTGACTTTTTCTTGTTAGCATTTCTGACCTAATGTGTTTGTTTCTTTGCTTTTGTAGATTTTCTCCAGAGGCTGCCTCAAGGCGAGGGCTGAGTACTGCAGAGATGAATGCAGTAGAAGCTATTCACAGAGCAGTAGAATTTAATCCACATGTGCCAAAAGTGAGTATTGAGAAAGCATTATTGTAGCTCTAACACTGCTGAGGACCTAACTCCTGATTTCTGTGTTAGATTAGCAAGTGATGTTGTGGAAAAGGAAGCAAACAATGGGAAGGGAAAGAAGCTGATAGTCTGCACAATTTTTACATTTGCTGTTTCACATTCAGTGTCTTCTACTCTAGACTGTGCAACTTGAAATCTTAGCTGAAGTGGATTGCAGTAGTAGACATCACCAAATGCTATGCTGCAGGGCAGAGCCATACATAAAGACAGATTATTATTTGCAAAATAGCAATTAAAGATCTTCTAGTTCAAAATAGCACAGTTTATTTGTTTTGATGATTCTATGTAGGAATATGTTTTTGGCATGCTGTACAAAAGAGCCTATCTTTGGAGCTCATGGTGTGCTTCATATACATTGCATTAGTAATTCCTTGTGCAGCACCCTGTCATTAAGTTCTGAGAACACAAACCTCAGAGATGAAGAATTGCTAAGAACTACAACGTGAAAAAGGGATTTATGTTCTAATTCCCTAATCCCCTCTCTAGATATGTATCTCAGCAATAAGAATCTTGCCCAGAGGCTGCTAAAGGCTGATGTATTCTATTATCTCATCACCCAGTACTCAGTATTGCAGTCTATAAGTGCATTGAAAAGGCAAGCTAGGGGCAGATGCTTTTCAGTTCGTGTGCCTTTTTGGCCTCTGAACCTCACCCCACAAACCTTTGGACCAGTATTGCCCTTTGAAAGTAAGCAGCAGAAGACTGGAATGTGTTAATGTAGGGAACCTATTCATTAGGTACCACTGAACACCAAGTCTGGTCAAGATAAACCTCTCCCATGTGTACACATGGATTGCAGTAAGTTAATTATCACTCATTGCAGGAATTAAGTATTTTCCCTGGGAGCTTTATCTGTTACACCAACCACTAAATAGCATAGTGTAGCTATCTGAAAGTTAGGCTGTTTGCTTAATAAAATCATCTAGACTTCCCCTACAGGCAGTGTAGGGGAATATAGAACAAACTATCTTAGACATCTCTAGACAGCCTTTCCCTCCGAGGTGCCTGTTTCTACATTAACTATGAAAGGAGCAACTGTTTTCCCATAAAGCCTGATTTTTAGATGACAAGATTTAGGTGAGATGAGTCCCTTTGTATTATCAGCTGATCTTGTATTTTTGTGCCAGACTATAAAATGAAAATATTAAATGAAGTTGGTTCCAGGACTGCTTCTGTGGAACTCTCTTTACTTTCTTCCATCCCAATGGTTCTTGAACCAGCAGAAAAATTGGAACTTCTCTTCTGCCTGGTTGCCTGTTTAACTCCAGTCCAGTCCTGTTCTGGGTGAATCTTTCTAATGATTTACTGAAGTCTGGTTAGAGATCTTGCCAAGCAAAGATACCAGTTTAGCCTGTCGTGAGCAATCCTTATGAGCCTGTTCCATTTTCCTCACTTATCTGCATGCTTTTGATAATTAATTCCATCAAAATCTAGTTTAACAGTTTGCATACTAATGTTTCCATATTAACACACAATATTTCTCTCCTCTTTAAATAAATGGCTTTGCATGAGTGGGAATCTTTTCACTTTAAGTCAGTCATGCTTGTCTGGCTGTTTCTGGAACTGACTGGCTCATTCACTGTTCAGGGTCAGAAATAGTTGGCTGCAGTGGCCTCCACTTCTGCACATGCTCCTAGTGCCCATCCTGCTATTGTCTCCAGGCTCTGCACTGCCATGAAATTGAGGTTAAGTCTTCATTTACTGCCTTTTTGCTTGTTGTTTTTCCTGTTTATACTTAAAGAGCTTGATGTTCTTTGGTTTGACTTCCTTCACAAAATCCACCTTACTGTAAGTTGTGGCCATTGCTCCATAACCTTCACAATTCCAGACCTCCAAGATTCTACTTTTGTTGTAGATCAGTACTGTCATTCATCATTTGTCACTAGCCAGCTTCTGGTTAGGTGACTGTTCCATGCAAGGCTGAATTTCCTTTCTGACAAATATGCCCATGTGTGAAATGCAGGTTGTGTGTTATTTTCTGTACTTTTGATTTAAAGAAATTCCAGTCCTTTTCCTCAAGTTCACATTGTTAACTGATTCTCTCAGTTTTTCAAAGTCTGTATTTTTGAAATTGAAAACCTTTGTGAAGCATATAAATTACCAGGATAACAAAGCAGTAATGAGAGCAGAATAATCACATTTCAGCATTAAAACAATGTAGCATAATACAGATTAATATACAGCACTGCTGATTTCACACTCATTCTTTCAGCTATTAGCTAGAGGATATTAAGGTGGAAAAGTATGTTTTTGTTCATAATTTATGCATGGTATGGATGTCGCACCTCAATTTCTACTCAGTTATGATTGAAGTAATATCCAATTTGTTCTCAATTAAATGGAGATACGTTTTAGCAACGAGCGTCAGAAGAAATCTAACAGGGCCACAAAAATATTGTGTCTTCAAAGCTTCTTTAGGATTTAAATGCTAAAGAGTCTTTTGTTCAGACTGAGGAAAAAATAAATTACAAAGGTGACAAATTATTTAAGGTTCCCAGCAGAAGCCTTGAAAGCAGAGTTCTGCACTATTGAAGAAAAAAAATTGGTTTACATGTTTCTGGTTTGTCGGAAAAGATTTTACCATTTTCAGTGCAAATGATAATTACCACTTAAAGAAATTGTTACTGGATATGCATTTTCAAGACATTTAACTGGAAATAGCACATTTTTGCTAATAAGATTCTGAGACAAAGAGAATGCAGGGTACCTTCTCGGAACACACTGAGAGATGCTGCTAAGCTGGATTTAGCAAGAAAGGGAGACCAGGTCTTCTACTGTAACTTATCACAGGTTTGTGTAAAACAGCTATGGAATTCTTACAATGGTTGTAATTTTTCTTTGGAAGATTATGGCCAAATTGCAGTTCCATAGTAGTAGTGTAGAGGTCTTATGCTTTTTTTTGAATGTAATCTGAAAATTCTTCTGCTTAAGAAGAATCAGCTTTAAAATCCCAGATTTTCATCTTTATGAAGAGGTGAGAAACCCTGCAAAAACATCTACCTTCTACATAGAAACCAGTGTATATGCATGGATCTGGGTATGCATGGATCTGGGAGTCTTCTCAGTATGCAAGTCATGCAGATGTTGGCACCCACTTCCATTGATTCTTGATGACTATGCATCACTTTCAGTTTTATTTTGTCTGCACAGAAATGCTTTTCACAGAGACCTAATACGGCTGACAGCCTTCACTCAGGCAGCCACCCTTCCAGCAAATAACCTTCTTCTGACACAGGTCTCTCTTTCCATTTCTGAGTACATTTCAATGACAATTTCATTCCTAGAGATCAGTCCACTAAGCCTCAGTCATAGGTGATAAATTCTCATTATTTTTGGAATACACCGGATTCAACATACGACACACGAAAGTACCCAATTCGGTTTAAGTGAGCAAAGCAATACAGATCTCAGTGCAGCCTGACAGATCTGTCCAGAGAGACCTGACTGTGCTATTTCTGGAAGCTGAGTGCAAGACCAGCTCAGGTTTTTCAACTGTGATCTCCTTCTTGACTGCAGCAAAATGGAACCATTGTCAAACTGATCAAGACTTCTCATTCTGAGGACATCTTACCTGTTAAAAGGTTTCTGTGCTTGAAAGTGGCTTAATTTTGTAAACTGTGACAGAAAAGCTCTGGTAGAAGATCCTACATCTTTCTACAGGTCTTTTTGTTTATGTAACTGAGACAACTCAGCTACAGCAAATTGTAAGTTTATACTTTGGCAGAGATTGCCTACATAAAAACAAGGCACTTCATCAAATAGAGTATTTTCAGGACTCTTTTTAGTAGGAAAAAAATTTAACCAATAGCAGATTAAAGTCAGCAGTACTTCAGAAAAGTGAACGAAGCAAAGAGCTGTGAATTTCACTATGGGAAGAATCACAGCATATTTTATCACTTGTTTGTGAAGACTTGTCTGAATTCTTTTTCAACCATCTTCACCTTCAGTGAGATTCTATAGACTAGTATCCTTTTGTTTTAGTGTAGAACCACGCACTGTGTAGTTTTGCTCCCAAGGAAATATGCTGACACTGTCTGACAATGTACTGCTCAAAAATTTAAGAGATAAACAAAAATATTTGTATTGCCACTGAAGCCATAATTTCAGAGGGGTTTGTATGGAAAAAAACCCTATGTCGTGGAGAGTACATAATTTGTGGAGTGGCTGAGGAAAAAAGTATATGTATACACACAGACACACAGCTTCATCAATATTATTTGTAAGTGTTTGGAGCTTCCCCACTTGTATGTAATGTGACTATCCCAAGCTGATGCTGATAAGTGACCACAGCTGTTTCTGGGACATTCCTCAATT
>NW_008683296.1:39954-43447 GCF_000695815.1 Acanthisitta chloris
CCGAGGCTCCTGCATTCAAACTCCTCCTGAAAAGCCTCTCCATCCTTTCTGTCATCTATGAGACTAGAGCTATTCATTAAAGAGGAAACAAATGATAGTGCATATATCTGATTGTTAAAAGTGAGTCAAAAGTGTCTTCTGTACACAGTTGTATGGGTTTGTTAGGTAAGCCAGAAGCTTAGTTGATTTGAAGAGAGTCCCTGCTGAAGTGTGCTGCATAGTCCTCCTGAAAAGCCTCTCCATCCTTTCTGTCATCTATGAGACTAGAGCTATTCATTAAAGAGGAAACAAATGATAGTGCATATATCTGATTGTTAAAAGTGAGTCAAAAGTGTCTTCTGTACACAGTTGTATGGGTTTGTTAGGTAAGCCAGAAGCTTAGTTGATTTGAAGAGAGTCCCTGCTGAAGTGTGCTGCATAGAATCAGACAACTTAAATAGTGATACTACTTTAAGAAATGCCAATTTTGTATGTAAACAGTTTCTTAAAAGGATGTAACAAACCACTGACTTGAGATCTCCATTTCATCTCTTCTCATTTTTTTCTTTTTTATTTTGACTCTTTTTTTTAGTAAGAACTGTCTGTCTGTATGCTTGTGTGGTTTCTAGTAAGTTGTAGTTGCTAATAGAAACAAATAATGCAAACAAATTCATAGACCAGATGGGAGATGAGTCTGTCCTGCACACCCCATGATATTACAGAGAAACTATTCAAGACATGTTTAAAAGAGTTTTTAACTGTTCAGTAAGACAGTGATTTGTTTTTGTATCTCCAGCAAAAAGGCCAAACTTCTTAATTACTGTCAATCCAATGAGAACTTGTAAGGTGACCTGAAAGTGGCTTCTCTGGGCATGTAGAAACAAGTATTTTGAAACTGTCTTAAGCTTGTGCTGTTCATCCCACTGGGAGGAGGAGAGTTCCTGTTCAAGCAATGTTAAATTCTCATATCCTGGCCTGAAGGGATGCTGTCACAGGTGCAGGAGTGACTGTTGCCTATTTGTGACCTGAGCTGTAATTTCAGAGTCGAATTGCATGGTTAAGCAAAAGAAGGAAATCTGTCTGGGATAGGTTGATTTATTTTACAAAGGGTCATTGAAGTTGTGTGAAATGCTAAAAGCACTCCCAGCAGAGCAGAATTAGTAGCCAGAGAGCTGTCAATATTATGAAATAAATACTGTATATTCAATGAATTCAAGTAAGAGAAAGAAATACTCCACCGTGTTGTACTTCATGTGTACAAGGTCCATTGCCATCCTCCAAATGCTCATTAGAAGACATACTCCTGTATGTGTACACAATGGCTATAGCTGAGCTTTATCTGTTACAATGCCATGTAACCAGCCCAGAAGCCCTCTGTGAAAGCACATGGAAACTACTGTTACACTTGTAACTCCTATAATATAGATCTCTGACAGAAAAAGTTTAGGGGGAGAGAGGAGAGATCAGAAACAAAAAAGCGAAACCCAAACAAAAAAAAAGACAACGAAACCCATCCAAGCCAGAGCAATGCAGTAGCAAAGGGCTGATTGAACCATCTGTTGATGGCAGAAATCATTGTGCAACTTCAGTATGGACACCTAACTTGACTGAGACTAGATCATTCTGGATGAAATTTTCTAAATTGTCTTTTATACACTTGGTTCCCCCTTTAAAGGAACGTGATAACCCCAGATGGTGGTGACATGCTATTTCTTGTTTTAGTTAAACTCCTCCATTCATTATTGATAAACAAGTGCAGTTGGAGATGTGCTCAGCTTGTCGTCTACATTTCCTTTTTTTCCCATTTTTATTGAATGCCATTTCCTCCGTAATGGCTTAGCTCTTTGCTAGGTTTCTTATTTATCCCAGTGCTTGACTCTCCCTCTGAAGTGGAACCATGCTTGGGTTCAGAGCTCTATTAGGATGACAGAGGGTTCCCCTCTTCCCTGTGTATTTAAAGTATTGACAAGGTAGTGAAGTTTTATTACTTAAATAGTGAAGGTCATGGTTGAAGCTGAGTGGATGCCAGTGATATCAGGAGTTACAGTGTTGTGGTTTAACCCCAGCCAGCAGCCAAGAAACATGCAGCCACTTACACTCCCTCCTCCCTCCCCCTCTTCCCCCTCCCAACCCAGAGGAGAACAAGTAAAGTAAAATATGTAGGTTGAGATAAGAACAGTTTAATAATAATAAAGAGTAGAATGAGCTAAAATGCTAATGGATAATCGAAAGAACAAAATCAGTGATGCGCAATACAATTGCTCACCATCCGCAGACCAGCGCAACGCCGAACCTCCCCTCGGATCGGCCCCTTCCAGCTTATATACTGGGCATGAAGTGCCATGGGGGGGCATATCCCTTGGGCTCACCTGTCTCAGCTATGTTCCCTCCCATTTTCCTGTGTACCTTCTCACTGGCAGAGCATAAGACACAAGAAAGAAAATGTCCTTGGTTTAGGATAAACACAACTTAGCAAAACCAAAACATCAGTGTGCTATCAACAGTATTATCACTTTGAATCCAAACATTGCACTACACTAGCTACTGAAAAAATTAACTCCATCCTGGCTACAACCAGGACATACAGTTAATAGGGCGTCTGTTAAGAGGTGTAGGTTGCTGATATGAATTTTAATGGTATAGTTGGATTTTGTGTCCGTATTTGCCCTTTAACAAGGGCTGTGCTCTGGAATGAGGCCTTTGGAAATTTTGACATATAAATATTCAGATTCCCACCCTGAAGTCTTTGGTGGCTAAAGAGAAGACTGTGCCTGTCTTTGATTAAGTGCAATAGCAGCCTCTTGGAATCTACAATCTTTAGTCTTTGGCTAATTTTTTCCAAGAGCTGGAGATGCTTCTTGCATGCATCAGGACTGTGGTTCACACATTCTGTGGGCAGCATGAGAACTACATCTTATTGGATAGTTTCTGAAGAATTTTTTTTTTCATTTCATTTCACTGGAACTTGTCTGCTTTTCCAATAGAAAATGTTTCAGAGAACCATGTTCCTTTCATGGACAATCAGCTAGAAACCTGGCAGATTGCAGGACTCTGTCCTGCCTGTGAAAAATGTGGGTGCCAGTAGCCTGCAGGTACCATAAAAGAGGGCTGCCCTTGGCTATGCTCTCTCCAGGCAGACCTGGAGCCCTATCAGCAAAACCTCAATGAACCCGAATATCCTCTGGGCTTGTGAACTCTCCTTGAAAATACAGCAATGAACCAATGGATATGATATTCTGGGACATCAAGACCATCCTAATTTTCATGGATAGTCATATCTCTCCTTCCATAATCAAGCTCTACCTACAGCTAGGTAGCTTTTTGGTACCCGTTACTCCTGTTCCAAGAAGTTAAGTATATGGGAGGCCTTCAAGTGCCCTCTCCCAAAGCCATTTCTTTGATTAGTTCTATTCTCTACTTGAGAAATTTGATCTTTACATTTCAGAAAGTGCCTGATGAAAACTGTACAGAGTGTTCCAGACAAGGTCACTGTGGGGCTGTGTATAATTATCAT
>NW_008683296.1:43475-52252 GCF_000695815.1 Acanthisitta chloris
TTGACAGTTTGTGTGCCTAAAAGGTGTGCCTGATCTTTATGCATAAAATAGAGGCAATTACAAGTCTCAAATGAGTCTTGAGCCACCCATCAGCTTTGTGTGGGGGTCTTCTTGAATATCACCAAACAGGATTATGGACTTTTTGTTTGGGAAATTAGTTGTGATAGAGTAACGGGGCAGGAGTGTTTCACACTTTTGATCCAAGGAGCTTTTAAAAATAGGTTTTTCTTTCTGCAACTGAGAAAAATGCAGCCTGAAAAGTCAACACAACTGAGTAAGGACTAAGATTGATTTGCAACTGTCAAGGTATATCCTTCCATCTGGTGTTTCCAGTTGATTTGTTTTTAATTGTTGATAACAAGCAATACATAAGAATCAAAATAACATGTTTTCATCTAAATGCTCCTAGAAATATTCCATCCTGGTTTTTCCTTTCCTAAAAATAGTGACATGTCTTTTGGTTTATTTGTGGGTTTTTTCCTTTGATTGAAATATTTAAATATTGAGTACTTAATTTCTCATTTAATTTTGAAAAAAAAATATGTAAAGAAGAGTTATGTTCTAAATTATAAAACAGGTAGAAACCTGCAGCTCTTGCATCTGTATTCCATTCTGTTCAACAGGTATAATGTGTGTTTTCCAAAGGGTGAGGCATTCATTAGGGCATTGAGTGGTTGCTCTGTCAGTCTAAGCCTGGCAGATCCCTCCCTCTTGTCAGTTGTTACTCTGTTCTCTCTGTCACTGTTAATCCCCTGTCCTGCCTACTAAATTACAGTTTCTTCCATTAATCCACCTGCTCTGCACCTCTCTCAGGTTTTTCTGAAAGGTTTTAGAGAAAATTCAGGTATCACACTTAACTACTCCCACTGCTAATCCCGTTTCTCCTCCTTTAATACTGTTACCTGCATCAGAAACATGCGTGATTTCTCTCTCCTCTTTGAAGTATTTATTTATTTCCCACGATTGACACTTCTCTGCTTTGATCATGGTCTTTTCAAATCCTTTACCTGCTTGGTAGCTCCTTCAGGTGAAGGTGGGTGCCCTCCACAACATCATGCTATTGGTACACATTTCCCCTCTGTCCTTGCCCTTTCCTTTCCACAAGGCTGATTTTCAATCCTTGTTTCTTTTGCCTTCTTTTCTGTACCAGCTCATCCTGTTCACAAAATTCAGAATTTAACAGAAGCTCTGGAAGGTTGACACCACCCATGCCTCTGTTTCACCTCCAGTGCTAGGTTACCTTTGTGAGGGTGCCTGCACTAGGTGGTTGCCAGTCCTTAGGTCCTGTAGTCCTCATCCTTCCAGACCAGCCATAGGCACAGGGTAAAGTGGTGGAGCTGTACACTCACTCCTTTTTTAATATGGATTAGCCTTAACTTTCCTCTCCCAATCTTGTGCTAGGGCCTGGCACTCTACTGACTGACTCATCTGCTGTCTTTTGTGTGAACTTAAACAGTCTGGAGGGGAGTGAGCATTTGATCTTGGGCATCCTGGAGGAGAGCAACAGTTTCCCTATGCTATTGAAGAGCAGTCAGCACACAGCTAGGAAATGTTAGACTCCTCAGGAGAGCTGACAAACACAAGTTGATTCAGCAGTCTGTGTCTTCTGTCTGTCATTCCTTTCCCTGTAAAGCATGCCAGCAAGGCAAGGTTATGTCTTTCCCCTCTGCTGTATCTTTCCCCTCCACTAACTGGAATGTAGTAACACCAGTGGTGAGGTGTCTGCTGAACTGGTGTTAGTTAGTTAATCTAGTTAACTGTTAGTCTAGTTCATGGATTGGGGAAGGGGAAAAAAAAATCACCTGCTTGAATAATGTCTGGGACCTCTGTCTTCTCCTATGGCATGAACCCTCCATGTGTTTCATCTGCATCTGCTAGGGGGGATCCAGTTATGGGGAAGTTTTCTGTGAAAATTGCTTGTGGAACTCTTCATTTTCCTATCATTGTCAGTAATTATTTCAAGTAAGAAGCTTCAGCATCCTGTACTTTTTTTCCCCCTGGAAATCAGGTTATTGTTAAATTTTTTAACACTTTTACTTTGTAACTTGTTAGCAGCTACTTAGGTGGCTGCCAACTTGCGTATTCATAGACCTAGCAACCAGCGGATGGCAATGCAGTAAAGCAACCTGTGTGCAAACTAGGAGTGTGTGTTTCCTTACAGAAAAACTATGTGCATCAAACTGCTTAAGGTCTTCTTCATTTTATTGTAAACACTTTTAATTAAAAGCGTGTGTAATTAAATTCCATTTTTCTGCTTTGAGCCCTTTTTTTCTTCTCCTTTGATAAAGAGAGACATCTCGTTTTGAATTACTCTGTAGTCCCTACACTACTGCTGAAGAGCAGAACATTAACCATCTGTCAGCTTATCTTAGTCTTTGGGAATAATTCAGTAGTTATCTGCAAGTGCAGTTGGTGATGTTGCACATTTGATGAAACACTTATGAGAGAAATTACTTTAGGGAAATAGACCTTTCAGTATGCATTATAGAATTGCAGGCAGCTTTCTGTGGTGTTTTATTACCTCTGAAATAATTGTGCTCTGCTTTTTATTGCAGTATCTACTAGAAATGAAAAGCTTAATTCTGCCCCCTGAACATATTCTGAAGAGAGGGGACAGTGAAGCAATAGCATATGCTTTCTTTCATCTTCAACACTGGAAAAGAGTAGAGGGGGCATTGAACCTCTTACACTGTACATGGGAAGGCAGTAAGTAATTTTCTTTTTTACAAAGGAGCAAATCAAATATTTTTGTTGAATGTCATGAGTCATGAGAAAATAATAGTTTTTGTGAGGCATAGTATGTGAGAATTTTGGACATCTGTTACATCCTCACCAGCACTGAAATATTTGAAATTCATACTGCAAATACAGACTTTATTTTATGGGAAAAAGGGTTCTGAAGTCTTGGATTGTGTTCTCTGTGTAATACTGAATGAAATTTCCCATCTTCTTTGAGACATATTTTCTTGCTGGTACATAAGGGGATAATAATTTACCTTCTTGCATCCTGAAGTTGTAGAGATTTGTTTGTCATTATTTGAATGAATGGTTTCAAACTGAAGGAGAGTAGATTAGATTGGACATAATGAAAAGGTGTGCATGCCCTATCCCAGGAAGTGTTCAAGACAAGGTTGGATGGAGCTTCAAGCAACCTTGTATAGTGAAAGGCTTCCCCGCCCATGGCAGGGGCACTGAAATGAGATGGTCTGTAAAGGTCATATGCTAACCTTCTAATATATCTTTGAGATGTGTTTTTTATCAGGTTTCAAAGAATTGAAAAATATAATTTAGAATTGGCCTTTCGCCTTTTCTGCTCTGCTTTAGTCTGTTCTTTTTCAGACTCTCCATATGTTATCGTACCACCTTATATACATTTTGTGGTGTTTTTTTTGCTTTCACCATTTTCTGTCCTCATTTAACTTTGATCTAAAAGATAGTTGGTCACCACGGTAATTCCTATGGAAATACATGTAATGCCTTGTCCTGGTTCCAGCCAGGACAGAGTTAAGTTTTGCAGCAGCCTGGAAGGCACAGCAGGACCCTGGGGTTATTCTGTACCACCCCAGGTGGTGCAGAGGGGGCTGAAGGGGCGAGGGATACCTTTGTTCTGGCTCCAGTTGGGTCGGGTTGTGGTGTGTGCGTTGGGCAGCGCTGGCTACCGCGTGGTGAGCGATTGTGAGTCGTTCACCTGTCACACTGTTATTAAAACAGGTGTTTCTGTTCATTTTCTTACTTCATTGCTTTTTCTTAGTAAATTGTCCTTATCTCAACCTGTGATTTTTACCTTTTGTGCCTCCAATTCCCTCTATCCTGCTGCAGGGGAAGGGATGGGGGAGTGAGCAAGCAGCGCATGGTCTGGGGGGTTTCAATGGAAACACTAAATTGGGGAATACCACTCCTAAACCACGACTTACCTCCATTGTAAAAGTGACTTACTGTCTCAGTCACTGTATGAAATGGCCTGAACTTGCCTAATTTGTAGTGTAGGCTCCCTGAGGATGTATTGGCTTTATTTCTAGGTGTATAGAACACTTTGCTCAGTAATCCATACCGATGCTGCCTGAGGTGTGCTCTGCTGCACTGTTCTCTGTCCTATCTGCTTGCTCTTCTCCTATCATTTCTCCCAGTCTATTATTTTCTCTGTCATAGCTTCCTTCCCAGTGGTTTATTTTCAGTAGTCTCCTTTTATGTGGTGTTCCTTCTCTTCTAGATTACTGCAGAAGTCCTTTAGCCCAAGGTTCATTATCCCATCATTACAAAGCAGTATTTTGCAGAATAAATCTTCTTTTGTTTTGTAAGGCTGGGGAGACCCCAAGGGGCTTTGTACCAGGACCAGCTTTTGTCAAAGGAGTCTGGCTGTCCTGCAGTGCTCCTGCCACTTAGGAATCTAATCATCTGTGCCTGAAGGCAATGTAGGGTATTCCCATTTAGCTACATTAACTGACTGCTCTTCTTATTACCTCCACAGCAGTCTGAATATGTAGTTTAATAGCCAATATCTGTGTAGTAGCCTGTAAAGATGTAAACAAGTGTTGTTGCATAACTACTAAAGAAAAATCCGTAATTCATTTTGCCCAGTGATTTCAGAGAAATATGAACAGTGCACCAGTCCTCAAAAATTTTGTTCACATTTTGCTCACATACAAGACTCGCATGGGTTTTCATGGTTTCACCAGTATTTAGTCCAATAATCATAACTTTTGGTCCATATCTTTGCACCTCTGCATATCGCTAAGCAAAAACATGACAGAGAAATTAAATATATTTAAATACTAGTTCCAACCAACGGTCTATATATAGTACATGGTCAATTGCCCTCACTTTCTTTCTAGGTATCTAGATATTTTATTTATAGTACAACTCGAAAAGTCCAAGTGACACCACTGGGCTTGGGCCAGGCTCTCTGTACAGAAGGTCTGTAGTTTCAAGTGTAACCAAATTTCAAAAGAGTCTGAGGTAATTGATTGTCACTCTTGGTATCTAAACTTGAGTCTAAATTCCTATTGTTTGCATGAAGAAAAGCTTAGGGGTTCTCAAATGCTACAGTAGCTCTTACAGCAAGTACAGGGGTGAATGGCAAACTGTCTCTGTGCTACCTGAATCCACTGATGTAAAATAGGATCAGGTAATACTGAAGGAGTAGGGCAGAGAAGTACCTGTTTAAACACAAACTGATACAGATGAACAAGAGCACTTTCTTCCATGGCTGATAACATTGCTAAATAAAACTATTTTGCTGTAAATAGTCCATATTTGCTCTCATGTCACAGATGACTAATTTCACTTGTTTCATGAAAGCAACATTTCTCCTGTCCCTTTTTGTTTTGATGAAAATCTTAATATTACTGTGATGTAAAGTAAGGCAGAAGAGGCTTGATTGTCGGTTTCAATATTAAGCCAATTTGGAAGAAAAAACTTGTGTTAGTGATTTTGAAGAAAGTAACATTGAACATCACTGCACATATGTTTTTGTACAGACATTCAAGTTTGTTGCATGTGAAGATCATACACAGCTTGGATTATTGTATTTGTGCTTGGCTTTTTGGGTTGCTATGGAGAGGGTTTGTTATTACTGGAAGAGCATTACAGCCCAGGTTGGTTTACAATCTTTGAGGATTTTTGCCTTGTTATTATTGCTTTAAACATAGTAATCAAGAAAAAGATACACTTCCTATAATGTCACAAAAAATTACATCTAACATTATTTCAAATGCAGTGTGCACAGCTGAAAATATTGAGGTATTGTGTATTTAAGGCAATTCTTCAGTTGCCTTGTGAGCAAGCGATCATGGAGTGTTGTGTGGCAGTGGGCTGTACCTAACAACTACAATACAAGGTACAGTGCTTCTAGGACATCTGTTGAGGGAAATACTGCTTCAGCGACTGATGTTCATAGGAGTAGTGAGACTAATATATTGATGACATTTTAAACAGTGAGAATAATATATAGGATGATGGAAAAGGATGCTTTGATTGCAAAGCTATAATTCATCAAGTATTGTGATGTTTCCATAACCTACACTCAGATGGCCTATGATATTGTCACTGTCCAGATTTAGTAATCCATTTCCCTCTCTCTCTCTCTGTTATTATTTTCAGTTTTAAATATGTGTAAGATTAAGTATTATTTAATACCTAACCTGAAGATTTATATCGGAAACCTGACTTGATCTGCTGCATTTAAAAAGAATGCATGAGAGGAACCTAGTTTTAATAATTCAGTATTAATCTTTGATAGCCAAAGAGAAAATGAAAACATGACTGTGTTGGAAAACTGGTTCTCGGGGCTTGTGTCATCAGTGTTACTTGGCTTGCTGGAGTGTGCTGGAAAAAAAGTAGTGTACTTTTTTCCATGCAAAACTTCTATTATGCTTGATGCACAGAGATTGTGAGTATTGGCCTGAATTCACAAGCTTGTCCAATCATTTTCATAGGCTGTACCTGTTATATTAGATACACTTCTTTCCCCTGAAATTTAAAAATTCTGCAGCCTAAAAGCCTAAGACAAAATGTGTAAATTTGACTGTGGAATTGGAAGTACAATGGGCTTTGATTATGCAAACATTTGTGTATGTCCTTGTAATGTGGCCTCACTTGGCATTCATGAACCTTCTCTTAAGAATAAAAATAAACGTAGACATTCGCAGGATAAAAAGCTAAGTGTAGATTTATATTGTGGTATTTCACTAAGCAGTTTATATGCTGTTGGCAACCAAGTATAACTGTTTTGTCTGTTTTTCAGAAGTGCAAATATAGTCAAGTATGACTGCCACACTCACAGGAACTTGTTCATGGTGTTTTCTTTTCAGCTTTCAGAATGATCCCCTATCCACTGGAAAAAGGACATCTTTTCTACCCTTACCCTATTTGTACAGAAACTGCAGATAGAGAACTACTACCATGTACGTTCAACTTTTCTTATTGTTGATATCAAAGAATTGTTTACCTGAGTCTTGCAGCACTGATCTCCTTTGATGCCTTTTCGATTGAGCACACTGGATTAGAATAACTGGACTGACAGTGAGCCTCTGGAGCTCCTGTGGTGGTTTAAGAGGCAGCTCCTAGCCACAGTTCATAACAATTAGGTGTATTTATTATTGTTGATAGGTTAGAGACAGGAAGAGAGATTACGAATTACTTATATCTTGCTATTCTCCCTTGCCAAGACACTGGAAAATATGCCTGGTCTTGATGGGTAACATCCCATCAAACCAAAAGCACAGTGTCACAGCCCTGTTAGTCTTTTGTAGACACACTAGCTACATAAATTCAAAGGCAAGATCCAACCTGCTTGAGGACTGCTGAATCATTAACACAGCTGTTACTCTGACAGGTTCTGCTGACATTTGCTCGGAAACAGTCTTCAATAGCAAGGAAGTGTAAAGGCATGTGTGCTGTTATGAGAAATCATCTCAGTCATTTTTCTATGGCTTTATGGCATGTATTAAGAAAGTGCCAACAGTGTTCCCAGATACAGATTCCTGATCCAGCCCTTGAGAAGTATTACAGTCGAAGCTAATGAGACTCATTGCAGTGCATGCAGTGAAGCACAGGAATGCAGAGCTAAAGCAGCCAATCTTGCAGTTACACTTCATTCCCACATGTTTTCTCACAGTGGAACTTTGTGTGAGCACAAGTGGAAACACAGAAGTACAGAGGGGTTTGCAGAGTCAGGGCAAAGAAGGCAAATATAAGTTGATCCAAGGAAGGAGATTCTTCTGTCACCTTCTCTCTCCTGAAGAAGGAATAAAGAGAAATCTGTTCTGAAACAAGTAAAATGAAGCTGGCTGGTTTTGAGGCTGGTTTTAAGGGCATTTGCACTCTTTGAGTTTTTCATTCAGAAACTTTCTGGTTTGGGCTGAAAAATATGTTTCCTCTTTTTATAAGCCTGCATGAGTAAACATTAGGTGAGAATAATACAGTGAAAATCCACTCAATGCAAGTCACTCGTTCACAGCACATTCTTGCTGATATTACACAGAAATCCTTGGCAACTGACAATATCTCCCCACCCCATTATAATCACCCAATTATAAAAACACCTCTCAGAGTGCTCTGCTTGCTTTACTCAGCTGAGCTGGGGAGGGTGGAGTGTCAGGAGGCTTAGGAATGACAAAGTCATGCAGAATAGCTCAGCGTTCTCTTTTTAGATGCAAAACTAATCATTCTTGTCAAATGTTAGAAGCGAGGGACTCTTTAAGAGCATATGCAGACAGTCATGTTCTGCTCTGGCGGTTATGGGAAATGCCTTTAACTGCAAAATCTCTTGGGTTAGAGGAGGGAAGGATTTAACATACCATGACAGACACAGGTGGAGTTATGGGAAATGCCTTTCACTGCAAAGTCTCTTGGGTTAGAGGAGGGAAGGGTTTAACATACCATGACAGACACAGGTGGGTTCCAGGGATTTTGCATACCTGTCTACACCCTTTAATTGTGTGTGTTCTAAAGGAGAGTCAGCTGGAATTATATCAGAACACAACGATCTGATAAACTATCCAAATTAAAAATACCAATCACAAAACTTTTGCCCTGACTGGATAACAGACTGGAACAACAAGGGTTGAGCCTGTGTCAAAATCAAGTGCAAGAAACTGAGCACAAGAGATCCTAGACTTACAAAGTCCATGGTCTGCTATTTCCAACCTCTAAATTTGTTTTAAATCAAAGAGAAATTGCAATCTATCTTTATTTTTCCTTTTAAACTGATTGAACTAGCAGACTCAAAAATCATACATATCTTTAGTTGATAATATTTTCATTTAAATTCTTAGGAA
>NW_008683296.1:52283-54107 GCF_000695815.1 Acanthisitta chloris
TCTGAATAGATGCAGTCAAGAATATTGTCCTGCCATGTTGCTGGATTATCCTGTGCTTGTGTTGTCTGCAAGTACAATGAGATGAGAGCTGATCACTGAAGCAAAGAAAATAGGCAAAATGAAAGAGTAATATTTCATTACTCTTGTATCTGTATGAATAATGTGTATGAATAGCCATAGGATTTGAGTACATGGGAAGCCTTGAGGCTGGTCCTGTATGAGAAAAAATGTTTCAAAGTTTGCATTTATCATGACTTTAGCTCCAAACTATAGACTGAAGGAGTGAAAGAGATAGGAAATATTCCATCAGACCTTTTGCCAACCCAGCCAAATTTTCACCTTGAATCTGAGACACCATAAAAATTTAAGGGATATATATTCTTCTGGTTAAATATTCATTATCCTCTTCTGACCCTTCTAGTCTTTTCAGTGCCACTTTCTTTGGAGTCCAGTGAAGGATTTTTCATACCAGAGTCAAGGAAATTTCTGTATTGCTATCAGTGTAAATTAGCCAACACCTTAACAATTCACTATTAATTTAATTAATTTTATTAATTCTGAAAGTCTGAATTTAAAGTACATGTTTATATGTCCTACTTTTAGCATAACTTTTCTTGGTTCTGCAGATTAAACTCTCAGAATTTACTGCTACAAAGGCTGTAGTTTTGCAACCCACTTAAGCCAGCCTGCAGCCATGCTTCTGCAGGGTTGGTCTCACTGCTGCTCCTGGGCATGTTTTTCTGCATTTCTGGGTATCACTATTAGCAAATATGCAGCCATGTGATTGGTTAGTCAATGACTTGCATAAAATATGGATGTTTATTTCTAAGTTAGTTTCCTGGGATTAGTTGTTGCCCAGCTGCATTATAGTTAGTGCTGACACAAGGAAGGCAAAAGTATCATGGACACAGGGCCAGAGTAAGCCAGAAACGTGATCTTTAGATGAGAATTACTTGGCAGAGATGACTGACATAACAATAATGTTGACCTTAGATGTTTCAGACTTAGTGCCATGATCTAGTAACCATGTAGATGTTTTAGACTTAGTGCCATGATCTAGAAACCATGGTAGGGTTGGACTCAATGATCTTTGAGGTTTTTTCCAACCCAGCTGATTCCATGATTCTATGTATTTCTTCCTTCAAAAGCATCTTTGGGTGTCTCTGACTGTTTAAACCCATAAAAATGTTGGGTTTGTTTTGTTTGTTTGCTGGTTTTTGATTTTTTTCAATGTATAATAGACTTAGTGCCATGATCTAGAAACCATGGTAGGGTTGGACTCAATGATCTTTGAGGTTTTTTCCAACCCAGCTGATTCCATGATTCTATGTATTTCTTCCTTCAAAAGCATCTTTGGGTGTCTCTGACTGTTTAAACCCATAAAAATGTTGGGTTTGTTTTGTTTGTTTGCTGGTTTTTGATTTTTTTCAATGTATAATGCATTCCCCTTCCCATCTTTTTTTTCTGCAGCATTTCATGAAGTTTCTGTTTACCCCAAGAAAGAACTTCCCTTCTTCATCCTCTTCACTGCTGGACTCTGTTCTTTCACAGCCATGCTGGCCCTCCTGACACATCAGTTCCCAGAGCTTATGGGGGTCTTTGCAAAAGCTGTGAGTATTCTATGCTGTTGCTCCCTTCTAGTAAATAAAGACATCTGTGCAGGAAGGGCTGAGCTAAATACCGCCAGGTATTCAATACCTGCATGTTCAGTAGTATAAATGAAACATCAAACGATGTGTGAGCAGGGGAATATTCGCACAACTATTAAGGAAGCTAATCAGTAAAAGACACTACTGTCTGTCTTCTCTGGTTGAGATGGCTCTT
>NW_008683296.1:54368-54594 GCF_000695815.1 Acanthisitta chloris
ACATCAAGAGAAGCCTCTCCTAATTCAAGTTTTTTTAATACACCAAGGATTAATAAATGTTAGAGGATGAGGGGGAAGAGCCATGAAATATTCTAAAACAACTTTTATTTTTTGCAAAACCAAGAACATCACTGCTCCAGTGTGCTAGGAGATGAAAAATCCACTAACAGACAAGTTCTAGGATACTAAAAAAAACCTTCTTCTCCAAGAAATATCCTATGTTGTA
>NW_008683297.1:0-14994 GCF_000695815.1 Acanthisitta chloris
ATCTGTAATTAATAGTGATTTTAATAATTCAGAATGTCTGAATTTGCAGTGTTTTCTCCAGCTTTGTTATAATCATAACATCTGCAAATAATAATTTGATGCTGATTATTGCATTGTTTCTTTGCAACTTAACTATGTAATTATATTCTAATCTATGTACTATATTCAAATTGTGCTCTAATTTAGATAATACACTCGATAAAGTTATGATACATGAATACAATCCTCTCTACTAAGCCACCAGTTGGTCTTATAAAGCAGAGGTTGGAAAGCATCAAATGTTTTCAACTTCAGACATTCCAAACGAAGATTTCTCTCTTTTCCAAACTTCATCTTTGGGGTCAGGCTTCTGGTTCAGCTAAACTGAATGTTTTCCCACTGCTATCAGCAGCATCATTTTTCTGGACGTTATCAATGGATGCAAGAAATTGTTCTTTATATTCTTATTCCTTTAGAATATGATGTTTCCAAGGTAACTGTACCCAGGAGATCTACTAATAGCAAAAAGGGGAAAATAATGTAACTTCTATTTTAAAATTACTTTTCTAAAGGGAAGAGGAACTGCATTCCCACAAACCTTTTTCTTTGTAACTCTGTCAGTCTTTTTAACAAAATCAAAGAATTCAGAATTTAATGCTGAAGCTTTATATATAATCCTGTTGGCAACAGATAGAGAGGACGTATGGGGATGTATTGTATTATAGTGCTAAGCATTAGCTCAGAAGAAAAAATTGGGTAAAACTTAGTTATGTTTCATGGATGATTCAAATGTTTCAGATAAAATGAGATCCAGCACTAGCTTCTGTCAAACCAAACCTGCACACACCTTTTTTTAAAAGAAAGTTTAGTTTTTAAGTTTTGTTAGAAATGGTTTGAAAAGTCCTAGAGAATATTTCAGTAAGATACTGAAAACCAAACTGGAAAATAAAACATGATCTAGAAGTCTATCACTCAACCTTATGAAAGTTTGTGTTAGACTGTCTCATGAGGACTTAAGACCATCACATTGTCCAAGATTTCCAGCAGGGCTAACTCTCCTATGATGTACAAAGGCACATGCAAACTAAAGAACTGCAAATCCAATTACTTACACAAACATTTACTCAGTTGCTTTAGGGAAAAATGACTTTTTATGCATACAACACAGTGTTCATTTTATACTACAAGTCTTTAAATACAGCCTACTACAAATTCTTAGATATTGGTAAAATGGCAGAAATCCTCAGATTAGAGGGTTTTGAGGGACCCATGTTAGTAAGTAACTTATTGGTACATAAAATGATCACATTTGTTTTAGTGAAATGCTAACAAGATTAAAATAGTTAAAGCATGCACTGCAAAATACATGTGAGGTTTTTTAATACTTTCTGTGCTAATGAATGACCACTTTAAGAAAGAAAAAAAAAGAAAGGCAGTAAAAATCCAACAGCTGAATCATTAGATTAGTGCATTAGAAGTGCACTAGACTACAGGTTTTGCACATATCATAATAAGGACTATGGAAACTAAATGAATTTTGATAGAAGGAAGAAAATGACCTTTTATTTACTTGATTTGTCTCTCTGATACACAAATATTTAAGTATATTAAAAACATATTTTAGTCACTAGATATTCAGAGAATTACAAAATATACCGAGTTGGAAGGGACCCTTGAGGATCATCTAGTCCAAATCATGGGGCCCTGCACAGGACAACCCCAAGAATCACAACTTGTGCCTGAGAGGATTTTCCAAATGCCTCTTGAGCTCTGTCAGCCTTGGGGCTGTGACAGCTTCCCTGGGGAGCCTGTTCCAGTCCCTGACCACCCTCTGGGTGAAGAGCCATTTTCTAACATCCAGTCTAAACCTCCCCTGATGCAACTCTAGACCATTCCCTCAGGGCCTGTCACTGGTTGCCAGAGAGAAGAGATGATCAGTGCCTGCCCCTCCACTTCCTTCTGAGAGGAAGTTGTATACAGTGATGAGGTCTCCCCTCTTGTATATTCCCACAATTGCTGTCTGAAATATCCATCTAAAGCTGGAAACAGAATAAATTACATTCAGATTTTTATTTCAGCCAAGACCATCAAAACATAGCCCTAGAACTATAGGAGCTCTGTGTACCTATCATGTAACAAGAAGAGGCATTAGGTTGTTAAAGAGATATTTAACAGCTAAGGTGTCACTATGTTTTAGTTTTTCTCATTCCCTCTTCACTCTGATTGACTGCTACTTAGTGTTTGACTGAAATGCAACTTTCCAACAGAGATCTTCATGGCTGATGAACAGGAGCCAAGAATCAGTCAGACAGTTAATGTTACTGTAACAAGAGTAAACTGCAGTTCACACTTCTTTGTAACACAGTGGAGGAAAACAAGCCACATTTTGGGGTCAGACCTTGCCATATATTGCCACTGTGACGTAATGCTATGCTGACTCACTCAGCGCTACTGAATTAAGTGCAGTGCAGTAGGTCTGTCATTTAAACCCATGAAGAAACTGCTAAATCTGAGCCATTGTGTAAGCAGAATTTTTTTTCTTCAACTCAGGTATTACACTGAACAGCCTGAACAGAAACTATTGTCAAGCTAGACAGAAAATAATGCTCTATAAAGCATTTCCTACAGAAGGAGTTGAAAGGCACACTGGTTTTGACTCATAAAGATCCTTCTAGTTGGACTAGATTTTACTACTTTTGCCCTGACTTCTGAAATCTGACAAATATTGATGATCCAGGCCTTTCCAAGAGTACAGAATAAAGTAGTGCAAGACAAGTTGAAGGAAAATGATGCATTTTTTTTTTTTTTTTTTTTTTACTATGGAGACTTTCAGTGTAAAAACCCCAATAAAATAATATATTCAGTCAGATTATACACAGAGGAGGAAAATGTAGTCATACATAAGCTACAGTGCTAAATGTTTGCATCCCAAATTGTTATGCAAACATAGGTATTGCAAAAACAATGTGCAAGGGCACTTTGACATGATCAGAGCAGCAGTGATTAGGAGGGCTGCAGTGTTAGCTGCTCTTTGTTGTGGTCTACAGAGATGATAATACGATTTATGTTAGCATCACAATCTAGAAGGAGAACTAAACCCAATTTTAAGTAACCAAAAGGCATAAATAAATTTTAGAAAGGCAGTA
Source organism: Acanthisitta chloris (assembly GCF_000695815.1). Taxonomy (NCBI): domain Eukaryota; kingdom Metazoa; phylum Chordata; class Aves; order Passeriformes; family Acanthisittidae; genus Acanthisitta; species Acanthisitta chloris. The sequence goes on from NW_008683297.1 coordinate 3,126, forward strand.
AGAAGTAATTAATTTATTGGTAACCTGAGATTTTAAGCATAACATCAACAAAAATTAAATTTGAAGACGGAGAGCAGAAGGGTAAAAGGAAGTGGAAGAGGAAGGAAGGCAGAAAGAAGGACTAACTGACTTGAGGTTGGATGGAACTTTACACACTCATTCCAACAAACTGGGACGTTCATGCATATGCAGTGAGGTGATGTGCACCAAATAAACACCACAGACTAATGTACAGAAATTCCTCAGGCTGTGTCTCATTGGGATGCTGAGTCTCCATGATCAGCATGTTCTGTGCTCTGGTTATGACCACTCTAGCTGGCAACCAACTCCACAAGTAACTAACACATCATAAAAGCTCCTTTTTGCTGCTTTCAAGTGTGCATTCTCCTGCTTTCATTGGGAGAAAATGGAGCTCTTGCTATAACTCTATAAGCCATACATTCTTTCACTCACTTTATGGTGTTCCTGGTGTTCTCTCTCCTCCCTTCAAAGCTTGACTCCAAAACAGAGCAGTGTCTCAACAAGCCCCCTCAGGACTTCATTGCCAAACTATGATGCCCTTATGCTCATACATAATTTCACTGCAAGGGTAAGAATTGTTTGAGATGAATGTACCAGCAATTCACATGAGGCTGTAATACCATATTATCATATTACTTAAACATCATGATATCTAGCTTCCCTTCTCATTGTAATTCAAAGGAATAAAATTTATAATACTTTATCTATACTGACTCATCATTTTTTTCCTGAGTTGTTACATTTAATCTTGAGCCTAGAAGAGTTTCTAAGTAATTCCTACCACTTTTTACAATGCATCATAAAAATCCATCTAGCACTTGTTCATTTTTCTGCCTCTATCCTCCTTGAAATCCTTTGTGGTCTTCTCTAATCCTGAAAATTAGCAGCTACCCATTACCAACTCTTTCATCAGAGATAATGTACTTTCCAGATAAGTAATATACAATTTTAACTCCTTAAGATACATCAATCTCTAACAACAGGATTGTATGCAAATAGCTCAACTTTTGCAGCCATCAAACTACTTTAACATAAGCTAGAAACAGGATCAGCAAGCAAATCCTAATTGTTTGAGGCTATATCCATATTTTATATTGACCTTTGAGACTAAAATCAGAGCAAAATAATAAAATGTTATAGGTAGCCACTGAAACATAATGAGCTACTTGGAATCACAGAATCATCAAGGTTGGAGGAGACCTCTAAGATTATCAATCATTAGCCTGCCTCTCTACTGTAACCCCTAAACTGTAAACCATATCCTCCAGCATCACATCCAGACTCCTCTTAAACACTTCCAGAGATGGTGACTCCACCACCTCCCTGGGCATTCTATTCCAGTGCCTGACCACCCTAACAGTGAAAAAAATTCTCCTAACATTTCTGCCAAGTTTCCACAGCTTTTTCAGTTCTTTCACCTCACATCTTACTCTAACTTGCCCTATTGCCACTCGTTCTCAGACCCTCCATCAAGTCAGCAATGGTGACAGCAGTAGCAGTGCTGTGGAGCAAGGCATTGCTACAGTTCTGAGTTTATTGTAGGTGATGGAAGAAAAACTGAAAATTACTGAAATCCAAAGTCATATAATTCTATATGCAGAAGATCCTCTTAGAGTATTTCATGTCTGTTTTCACGTTTGGTTACTGGTCTTTATCACAGAGTTGACATTAAGTCTTTCCAAATGTCAGTGGTGTTGCAGTAACATTGTATTATAAAGTAGATATAAATTGATTATTTTCCCCGTTGTAATGGAATTGTCAAGTAACTGGAGCACCCATAATGGTATCAGAGCTGACACTGAGCTTGCTATTTCTCATAAGAGTACATACAACTTTTCAGCTTTAAACAGACATGGACTTTTTTTAAGTACTTGATATCAGGTATCAGTGAGATCATTAATATAGATCTCAGTTTCTAGCTGAAAGTTTGGGCAAGTCTCTAGAGACACATTATTCTCAGAACAAAAGAGAAATTCAGCACAGGAGGGAACCAAAGGGAAATAAGCCAGGCCAAACAGAGCAGGAACAAAAGTTCCTTAGCTACTTCCCAAGGAAAAATCAGAACAACATCCTCAAGTGTATGTATAAAAATGCACACAGTCTGGAGAACAAAGAGGAGGAGATGGAGCTCCATGAACAGTCAGAAAGTTATGACGTCATAGGCGTAACTGAAATATGGTGGGACAACTCACATGACTGGAGGATCACAGTGGATGGCTATAGGCCTCTACATACAGACAGCCAAGAACAAGAAGAAGTGGAGTCACACTCCATATTATAGACATCCTTAGAACGGTTTGGGTTGGAAGGGACCTTAAAGATAATCTAGTTCCAACTCCCATGCCATGGGCAGGGACACCTTCCACTAGACCAGGCTACTGAGCCCTATCCAGCCTATCTTTGAACATCTCCAGGGATGAGAAATCCACAACCTCTCTGGGCAACCTCTTTCAGTGCCTCAACATGTTTCCATTAAAGAATTTCTTTCTAACATCTAGTCTTACCTTCCCTCTATCTTAACGTCTTCCCCCCTTGTCTTATCACTACATGCCCTTGCAAAAATTCCTTCTCCTGACTTATTGTTAGCCCCCTTTAGTTATTGAAAGGGCGTTAAAGACTCTTTTGATGTCCTTTGGACTCCATGTTGCAACTCTGTCACCACCCACAGGAAGGACCAGCAATGAGTAGTAGCCCAAAGGTTGAACCAGGCTCAAAAGTTTCTTTTCAATGTCCTTAAAACAGGCCCCAGGGAGGCAGCAGACTTCCCTGAGGGGAGAGCCCTTATAGCATATTAGACTCTCTGTTCCTCTTAGAAGGAAATCGCCTACCACTATAATCCTTCTTCCTCGTGGAACTGATATGAGGTGTAGACCTTTCTGGCCTTCGCAACACATCTGGTAGAGAGGGACCTTCATACTCCTTATTCACTGATTGTCCTAACACACCTAGAGCCCCATACATATTGCATCTGGGAGGATGAGGTGGGCAAGAAGAGCCTTCGCCTGTTGCCTCGAGCAAAGATATGCCTCCATTCACACTTTCCTTCTGATTTACTGCCTTCGGCCTGGCAAGAGGAGGTACAGGACCCTCTTGATCTGAGTTTCTTTCTGTGTGTCTGCTCCTGTGTCAGGGAGACCAGAGCATGATTCCATTGGTCTAGCTCCTCCTTGGAGACTCTGATTCTTTGCCAGTGATACCAAACTGAGTAGGGAATTGAACACTTTAGAAGAGAGAACTACAGTGCAGGAAGACCTGGATAGCCTGGAAGAGTGGGCTAAGAAGCAGCTAATCGAGTTCAATGAAGACAAGTATATGGCCTTTAGTGTGGGAAAACATAATCTAGGCATGCAGCACAGGCTGGGATCTACTTGGCTGAGGACAGCTATGTGGAAAGGGACCTTGGGATCCCAGTGGACAACAACCTTAGTTAGAATAAACAGTGTTCTGCTGCAGCAAAGAAAGCTGACAAGATGTTGGATTGCATCAACAAGGGCATTACTAGAAGAGATAATCCCACTCTGTTGTGCTTTCCATGCCATGCCTATGAATATTGTGTTTGGTTTTGGTCCCTGCTGTACAAAACCAGATGTGAACAGGCTGGAGAAGGGTCCAGAGGAGGGCTAAAATGGGTCAAAGGATTGGGAAGCCTGCCATGTAAGGAAAGCTGAGAGAACTGGGTTTGTTCAGCCTCGAGAAAAGAAGGCTTAAGGGAAACCTTATCACCATGTTCTAGTATTTAAATGGTGGCTATAAAGAAGATGGAGAACCCCTTTGAAGACGGAGTTATGTTGTAAAGACAATAATGTGAATGTAAAGGTAATGTGAACAAGTTATTCCTGGGGAAATTTCAATTGGACACAGGAGGAAAACTTATCACAATAAGAACCATTGGCCATTGGAATAATCTTCCCAGGGAAATGTTGGATTCCCCACCATTGGACACTTCTAAAATTCAGCTGGACAGGGTGATAGGCCATCTTTTCTAGACTATCTTTTTACCAAGAAAGGTTGGACCAGATGATCTTTAAGGTCCCTTCTGACCTGGCATTTAATGATTCTAGGATTCTATGCTTTATTTATTTAAATTACACATTTTCAGAGATATTTCCACTGCTACAGTAACCTGTCAGTTATCCTGTCTATGCTTCACCAACCAAATGAACAGTGGGAAAAAAAAAAGCCTTCACATTGAGTAAATTAAGCATCCTTTCAAACCATCTGTTTTGTAAAACAGAAGCACTATAACATACAAATAATATTAACATATAAAATAAGTGATTCACTTTGCAACTGAACATGATTCAATAGCTCTGCAATGGGTCTTCATTAAGCACAGAAGAACTTCACCCCACCAGAAGACTTCAAGTGTATCATCACTCTTTAGAATTTTATAGAAGTATGATAATACCTTCTAACTTTCTTATGTTTAAAATGATATACAAAAAACATTTTCAAAAGAGTATTTTTAATAAAACCAGAGTGGAAAAACCTATAGAATTCTCTGTATAACTGTTACACCTGCCTACCCTTTATATCTTCTTTTGATACCATATAAACTAAGAATCCTGTAATTTCAACATTTCCATTTTATATCTTCTTTAGATACCATATAAATTAAGAATCCTGTAATTTCAACATTTCCATCTGTAGATAGTGGGAAGTAATTTCAACTTTTATACATATTTTTGCTTGGATATTCAGCACCAGTGGAGTTAGAATGATTAATTCCTACCAAGATTCTTGTTTAATGCATCATTATCTACATATGATAAAATCAAACCCACGTAATATAATTGCTGGAGGAACTGGACTGAAGGGAGCATCCTGTGAGGAGTTATAAAAAAGGGCTGTGTGACAGTAAAGTAGGAGAGCAATAGAGGAAAAAAAGGACTGCAAATGGAAAAGAGACATTATTATTACTGCAAGATCCGAAGAGTACTGTGAGGTTTAAAAGGTTTCTATGACCTGTTAAATCTTTTCAATAAAAAAGCAAGTGAGCAGCCATACTTGTTAACCTGTTAGCTAAGCATATTATTGTGGTGAAGAAGTGTGAAACAGCAAGAAAAGAAGTTGGTCTGAATTATTCTTTCAGGTCCCACCAAGGAACAAACAGCCACAGAGGTAATACAGAGTATGGTAAAGATGGTTTACAGCAGTATATTGCAGTTACAGATCATGCCACCGTCATTTAAAATTAAAGCCTTAAAAGTCTATACTTGAAAATGTTACACTGCCTGTAAAATACATGAGTTGCCTATTCTGCAGAAAGCACAGATACTTTTCATGCTGTCATAATACATAGCTATGGCTTCACACAGGTTAATTACAACTTCTGAGGGCAGATAGAAAGCACTTCTTTTAAAATATTGCTGTAATCATTTCTGCTTGCCATAGAGCTTATCCATTAGCTGCAAAGCTGCTTTATTTTTTAAGGAACTGTTTCAACCCGTATTGAAGTCAAAAGTCCAACCATCCCAGGTGATGATGTAAACTGTTTCAACCCATATTGAAGTCAAAGTCCAACCATCCCAGGTGATGATGTGCTTCAAGGGTATAGACTTTTTAACACTGACTTTATTTTCCTCTCCTTTGAACGAAGTGGGTGGGTAAAAGGTATCTTTTGACATGTTTGTCTAAAGTGTAAGGACTATGGTTGACAGCTTCATTCTGAAGCACAATAGCATGTCTTGACTGCAGGAATAAAGCCTAGTTGTGCATGACTTATTTTGAGCCAGCCTAAGGCTAAGGAGCAATCTTCTACAAGAACTAAGAAGTTACTCTAATCTTACTAGCCTCCATCTTTCAAAAGAAAGACATTCTGCTAAGGCCTTGCCTCTGGGAACATGTGCTTTCAGAAATGCATACATTAAGAAAACAGGCCCCTGTCAAAACAAAGAATTACTTCAAAAACGAAGCTGTCTCAACTATCCCCTGCTATCCTGGTAAAGAGAGGAGAGAATGAGCAATTAGTAGAAAGAACCTGATTCACCACTCATTACACCTAAATTACATTTACCTTCTTGAAATGTAGAAGTTTGGAAGTGGGAGGGAAAGCAGAATATGCAGTTGAGAAACACATGACAATAGGAAACAGGGGAACAAGTGCTGTGCCTTATTTGGGAGACATGGGATGAGTAGGTGGGGAGGGTGGGAGGAAAGATGCACAGAACTGAGGAAGAGTGGGATGAGTGGTGAAGGACACAGGCAGAAGGGATGAAAAATTATTTGTATGGTAAATTAGAGCTGCAACTACAAGCCCAAGACCAGCATTGCCTGACTACACTGCCTCCCTTTACATGATAACCTGGTCTGGAGCAAGGAGTGCTGTAGGGAATATGTGCAATAACTGTGCAGGAGACTTTGCTTCAGGAAGTGAAAGATACCCATGAGTTCACCTTAAAAATCTCACAACAATGCACTGTTGAATTTGGAGGCTTTTTACTTAAGTGCTTCCTTTTTGGGAAGTGACTGATAACAGCCACTAATGACAAAAAATTAACAGTGGATAAATAAAGAGTGCATCAAAAAAAACATTCTAAAACCACACAGCTGAGAAGTCATACAGTAGCATGACATTCTAAAACTACACAGCTGAGAAGTCATACAGTAGCATTAAATGTTTCTTTTGATGAGCCATGTGAGCTTGGAATAGGGTGGATGTGAAGATATTAAAAGGCAAATGATCTGACACAAGTAGTTGTGATTTTCATTACAGAAAAAATTACACTGTGCTTACAACATGCATGCTGTGTAGAAAATGTCTTATGGTATGATTTTTGAAAAATGTTTAATTTTTATTCATGAAGATGTCATTTCAACAAAAAGGAAAGAGAGACACTTGCCTCTTGAATGAAAGGGCATTTCTTCAAACATGGAAATCACCTTAATGACATTTATCCATTTTCTTCCTCCAAAATATGAGCTGAAAAACTTGTATAAACCAAATGTGTAAATATAAAATAGTTAAAAGGCTACTTTATACCCAGTCATATCAGCCTGAAATATGAGTTTGCTGCTTTCTGAAAACAAACAAAAAGTAAAATCATTCTTTTTTCTGTCAATTACAAGCTGTCTGGGAGGAATGAAATACTAGGGTGTGAGAGAACAGGTTTTTGATTCTTTTTCTTTTAACTAGAATTAAATAAAATGAGTTTTCTTATTTGAGATCTATTCAAAGATACAAAAACGTACTTCACAAATTATAAGCACTTCCATCTAGCTCTCAAGCATCATTTTCACATACTAACTAAAATATTTCATGCACTCTAGTAGGAAGTATCACAGAATTGGAGAAATTTCCTCTGATTGCAAGATGGATAAGCCTAGCACTGAGACTTGTGAGCTTAATTTAATGCAGCAATATATTTGGATACTTGTCCAGAAACTGTTCAAATTTATTGAAAGAGACACTGGACTTCTATTCACTGCAAGAAGATATCACAAGCACATACACTCAGACACTAAAACAGAGTATGTTCAGCCTGTGTACCAATAGAAACACAATTGTATGTCAATAACTATAGGTAGGATCTTGCCTCAAAAAATGTCAAGTATATATTTCACAGAATAGAATGATTCAGCTTGGAAAAGACCCTTTAACATCATCAAGATCATTAACTCAGCACTGTCAAGTCCACCACTAAACCATGTCACTGAGTGCCACATCTATACGTCTTTTAAATACCTCCAGGTATGGTGACTCAACCACTTCCCTGGGCAGCCTGTTCCAGTGTTTGACCACCCTTTCAGTGAAGAAATTTTTCTTAATATCCAATCTAAACTTACGCTGACCAAACTTGATGTCATTTCCTCTTGTCCTATCATTTGGTACCCGTGAAAAGAGACCAATGATCACCTCACTACAGCCACATTTCAGGCAGTTGTAGAAAGCAACAAGGTCCTCTCTGACCCTTATTTTTTCCAGGCTAAACATCCCCAGTTACCACAGCCACTCCTCATCAGATGTGTCATATAGTCACATATGGTCACATAAGACCATATGCCACTTTTCTTTCATTTGCTACAACATAGTCTGAGGGAAAGGAGAGGGAGAGGTAAGTGGTGAAAATGGAAGAATTAATGACAAGTTAAAACAAGTCAATGATAATATAAAGAAAGCTAAGGTAACCAGAGACAGGTCCAGATGCAAAAGAGTTGTACAAGCAGAGGAAATCAGAGCCAGCAAGAATATTTTAAAATGCAGCACTGAATTGTTCAGAGCAATAATCTCAAAGTGTATTATTAAAAACAACTAATTTTTCTCTCATATACCTTATTTTGCAGACAACTCCTAGTATCCTCAGTTTCTGAATAAGAACTAGAATAGTAATGAGCCTGATCCTAGTTCTACTGAAATCAGCAAAGTGCTCTGTCATGATGAAGCTGATTTGTAGGATATTGACATTCAGAACTCTGACTCTAAACTTAGAAAAAGAAGTTGTCTCTCTAACTAGCATACATGTAATTTTTATGCTTACAAAAGAGAAATATATCAGGACTTACTTCAGAGAAAATAGTGTCTGTGCAACAGACTGTGCTCAGGCCATGAAGCATCACTTCTATTAATAAAGGTTACAAGAAGACTTAGCAGATTTTGCCTATTTTTGAGCATAAGTGTTTGAAATGTAAAAAAAAAACCCTTTATGCTATATTTTTCTCTTTAATCCTGATACAGTCAGTTCAAGCAGAAAAATTACGAAATTGTGAAAGCAGCAATTCAAGATACCCCCTTTATGCTATATTTTTCTCTTCAATCCTGATACAGTCAGTTTAAGCAGAAAAATTATGAAATTGTGAAAGCAGCAATTCAAGATCAACCCTTTATGCTATATTTTTCTCTTTAATCCTGATACAGTCAGTTCAAGCAGAAAAATTACGAAATTGTGAAAGCAGCAATTCAAGATACCTGATCTATCACCAGCTAGTCTATTAAATTCTAGATACTTTCATCATTAAGCCACAAAGGTTTATCCCTGAACTTGCTTCAGAGAGCAATCTGATGTAACACCAGTGAGCTAAAATTATATTGTTACCCACCACTGTGACTTCAGGAGCTTACCAGAGACCCATATAAGTAGTCTGAAACGCAGGGCATGACAAAAAACAACCCACAGAGAGCAGGCACAGAATAAAACACAATCATCAGTAGCAGTGAGCTCCTGTCAGTCATTCTTGTCTACAGTTTCTGTAGGAGAGAATATTTGCTCAGATTTGCGTATTTATTTGCCTGCTGTGCTTGTTTTGATATCTGCCTGACAATCTGTGCAGAATGAGTGGCACAGGCAAACGCTGAGGAGTGTCAGTGCTGAGAGGAGATGAGGGCTGTCTGTATTACCATTTTAAATGCTCTGCCTGCCGAGTGCTGTGATTTCCTTCCTCCCGTACCTGTCATGCTTCATTAAGCAGCCCCTACCGCAGCCCTGTGCTGCTGAGAGCCCTGCTCATTCCCTTGTTCTGGAGACAGTTATCTCCTCCTACAGCAGCAAATTCCACATTTTCCCTCCCTCCTTACACCCTGTGCTGAGGGTGCTTGTGCCCACGTGTGTGCAAAGGCAGTATACATGCTGCAGTGCATTGCACGACTGATCGTGCCTGGGCTGTGGGAGGCTGTTTGCAGTTTTCAGTCTATTAAGCAAGAAGCCTTGAGTGCTTTGAGAACTGCTCCTAAGCTAGGGTGCAGGGGAGAAATATTTTGTCCCTTGCTGTGCCCTCAACAATGTCTCCAAGGCAAGACATGTTGCAACACATCTAGCCTGCAATTCACATCAGGGTTTAGACAGTAGGCTTGCAAGAGCAAAACACCACCTGCAGCTAAAGCAAAGGAGTTCACTCTCTTTACATTTATAATTTATGTAAAGACAGAAAAAATATACAGGTAACAGAAAGTCTGATAGATACACAGCAATATAATAACTCCATTTTTTTTCCTTCCAGTTTTACATTCAGTATTTGGATTAGCTTCTCCAAGACACAAGCAATGCTCTGAGATGAGAGCAAAGACCTGTTCTTGAAGGATGGCAATTAGGACAACAGAGATGTTTCATTTTTAGATGAACATTCACAAATTCTTCATCTGACTCCTTGCATAAAATAATCTTAATTTTCTGAGCTATGAAAACTCAGTTCAAATTAGCTGGACTTTTGAGAAAGAGTGGACAGGAGAAGTGAGGTAGTGATTTATGAATCATCCTCTCTTCCCAAACATAATGTCAATGATTAGGGAAAAATTCAGTGATTCTATGTAATCATAGATTCATAGAATCAACCGGTTTGGAAGAGACCTCAAAGATCATCGAGTCCAACCCTACCACTGAATTTTAATTTTACAGCATACTTGTTTGCAATCTGCTTCACTGCAAAGTGCAGTGTATTGCAGTGCATTCTGAAGATTCAATTTATTATTCTTTAAAATTGTTTAGAATGTTTTTTCCTAATATTGGGGAGTAGAGGTTTTCCCTTTCCTTCCTTCCTTCCTTCCTTCCTTCCTTCCTTCCTTCCCTCTTTCCTTTTTATTTTTACAAACACTATTTAGACACTAAAAGTGCTGACTAGGATAGCTAGTAATATTTGGGACACCTAACTACAGCTCCAGTCCTGTAGCAGAAACTGTTGACATCTCACTGAAAATCCCCACTTGTCAAAAGTTTCAAGTGTGCTTAAATATATTCTGGCTACTGTCACTATCACCTTCTGAGCTTCAAATGTTCAAACTTATTTTAGTTAGGTTCATAAGCCTCACATAAAAATGCAGTTCTACCACACAATGTAAACAAATACACCTGAGTAAAATTAAGATTTAAAAATTAGATTTTTGTAAATGTCAAGAAAGAAATAACAATTTTCATTTAGAAAATCTCCAGTATTTTAATAATATAGTTAAAACATAAACAGCATAATTGGATGCAGCAAAATATTGTCCAAGATGGAAGGACTAAAAAAATCTACAATTTTCTTTGAAATTTTCATTTACTAGCTTCAAAGATAATAAAAGGTTTAAAAATTTCATTTCATAAATCTGACCAAATCTAAAACTGCAAGCCAGACCAACATAACAGCAGTTAGTTTACTTTAAACTATGGTCAGAATAAGAAGAATTCATATATTGGACAATTACAGAATACTTAATCACTAAGGGAAGTTGCCTTATTTTTCTCTAAGTTTTTAATACCTTTTTGTTCTGAAATATGAAAATCTTTATACCATACAAAGACCTTGCACACAGTATTATGTACTGCATAGGTGGGTTTCCATCCAGTAGTTTAGCCTTTGTTATATATTTGGGTTTAATATTATTTGTCTTGTATGCAAAAATTTATATAAGAAAGAGCTCCTAAGGAATCAGGCAATTAGATAAGATGCATGGTTTAATAAATTGAATTTTAGAATGAGATCTTGATTTTCCTTGAAATTCAACACTTGGACAGAGTTTGAGGTACAAGTTCAGCTGGAGGAAGCAGTGCTCTTACCTGTGACCTTCCCTTCCTGAACCAGCTTTCTGGAGGTTTTAGAATGTTGCAAGATGCTTCAGTAAAGGAACTGCCTTAAAGATCATATATTCCTTGATTCATTTGCCTTCACACAATTCCACATCTCTGCATGAGAATTAGGTTTCCAGAAAAATGTCATAGAATCATCAAATGGTTTTGAAATGGAAGGGACTTTAAAGATCCTCTAGTTCCAGTCCCACTGACAATGGCAGGAACACCTTCCACTAGACCAGGCTGCTTAAAACCCCTTCCAACCTGGTCCTGGACACTTGAAGTGATGCGGCATCCAGAGCACCTCTGAGCAACTGGTGCCAGTGCCTCACCACCCTGACAGAAAAGAATGTCTTCCTAATATCTAATCT
>NW_008683298.1:0-709 GCF_000695815.1 Acanthisitta chloris
GAGTGGATTGGGGGAAATGGAATTGGTTTGGGGAAAATTGGAGCTGTTTGGGGAAAATGGGAAGGGTTTGGGGGAAATTTGAGTGGATTGGGTAGAATTGGAGTGGATTGGGGGAAATGGAATTGGTTTGGGGAAAATTGGAGCTGTTTGGGGAAAATGGGAAGGGTTTGGGGGAAATTTGAGTGGATTGGGTAGAATTGGAGTGGATTGGGGGAAATGGAATTGGTTTGGGGAAAATTGGAGCTGTTTGGGGAAAATGGGAAGGGTTTGGGGGAAATTTGAGTGGATTGGGTAGAATTGGAGTGGATTGGGGGAAATGGAATTGGTTTGGGGAAAATTGGAGCTGTTTGGGGAAAATGGGAAGGGTTTGGGGGAAATTTGAGTGGATTGGGTAGAATTGGAGTGGATTGGGGGAAATGGAATTGGTTTGGGGAAAATTGGAGCTGTTTGGGGAAAATGGGAAGGGTTTGGGGGAAATTTGAGTGGATTGGGTAGAATTGGAGTGGATTGGGGGAAATGGAATTGGTTTGGGGAAAATTGGAGCTGTTTGGGGAAAATGGGAAGGGTTTGGGGGAAATTTGAGTGGATTGGGTAGAATTGGAGTGGATTGGGGAAAATTGGAGTGATTTGGGTGAAATTGAAGTGATTTGGGGAAAATTTCAGCGATTTAGGTAAAATTTCGGTGATTTGGGCTAAATTTCAGTGATTT
>NW_008683299.1:0-903 GCF_000695815.1 Acanthisitta chloris
CTGCACGGGGATGTCTGTCTGCAGGTGATCCCAGCTCTGCCCTCAAGTGTCACTGCACTAACTCGGAGATCCTGGGTGGGGAGCAAACTGGCCCAGCCACTAGCACTGTCACAGAACGTGTGTTTTAAAAACAGAACAAAGGCAAACGGATGAATTATGAAGAGTTCTGCTCTTCAAAGCAGACCAGGATTAAAAAAATTCCCGCAAAAGTAAAATGTTAGATCCTCCATCTAAAAAAAGTTTATACACACGCCGCGGCGACCCCGCACGGGCCCGAGCAGCACCTTACAGTACAGACTAAGACTTGCGGAGCTGATCTCACGTTGGAAGTCTCTGAATTACAAAAACCCAAAAAGTGGCTCTGGCTGGGGTGACACGACGGGGACGCTCGGGATGTTCGGAGCACAAGGCAGAGGCAGGGCTGGCAGCCTCCAGGCCCTGGAGCAGAGTCCCAGGAAAGGGGCACTTCATGCACAAAATGTATTTTACAAAATACAGATCCAAAAAAGCAAAAAAAAGCCAACAAAAACAATCCCACCTTGCACTAAATCGCAGCACTCTGAACACTTGCTCTGCCCCAGGCGGCTGCCCACGCCTGGCGTGAGGGAACGGGAGGGAGGGAGATCCAGGAGTCAGTCTGGTTTGCAGTGGCTCTGGTGGGTCGTCAGTCATCTGATGTCGGACACGGAGCTCTCGGAGTACGGCGTGCTCATCACCGGAGTGCCGTTGTTGGCCAGACAGCCTTGCCTCAACGTCTCAAAGTATGAGGCCTGCACTGGTTTGTGATACTGCAGAACTTTTATGGCATCTTCGATCTTAAACCATTCCCTTTTCCTTCCTGGCGGCAAAGAGAAACCAGGAGATGCCACAGAACGATGCTGCCCTTTGCAGTTTGAACATTCC
>NW_008683299.1:919-7524 GCF_000695815.1 Acanthisitta chloris
CACCAAGGCTGCAGGAGTCACTTCACTCTGGGAAATTGTCTCCTGGGATTCTCTGATCTCCAGGGCCTCCCACACTGACAGCTCCCCATCCCCAGAACAGGTGTTTGTTTAGGGCACTACATCCCTTCTCTTGCCTTTCCTCACCTTCCTCAATACTCATTGCAGGACAACCCTAACACACCAACCACCCCCCAATTTCAGCCAGTTTGCGAGTGAACTTCAATGCTCTGTGGACAGCTCTCAGTTCTCACTCCTCCCATAAACCTCTTCCATACACATCCTGAGGAGAGCCAGTTCCAGCTGCTGCAGCACAATGCAAACCTGGTGGGAACAACTGGTTCATTTCCATTTGGGAACCCGATTTAAATGCAAAGGTTTCAGAGAGAGCAGGGAATGATTAACCCCCACTGCACACAGGTGTCTTCTCTGGTCTCTTTGCTCATACCTTTCAGTGCAAGAACTACACACAAAACTGCTGCAGAGCAGCTGGACAGTTATTTGGCTTCCCTTGGGCCAGGGGTGACAAAAGCATCAATCTGGCCATAGATCTTTTTCCCAAGCAACCGAAGGACACACCACTGTGACTCCCCCTGACCATTCTCACCCGAATTCAGGGTCCCAGAGGGATGCTGAGCTGACATGGTTTGTCTGCATCAAAGCAGCAAACAGCAGCAAACCCAAAGCTTACCAATATTGACAGAGTCCTCCCAGTCCTCCAACACTTCCGTGACGATAAGAACGTAAACATATGTCCTGTGCTTCCTGTCGCGGTTCTGGAAGGCAAAGGGAACACATAACACCAAACCTCCCCAGGCAGGAGGGCACGGGGTGACTGCAGGCCGTGAGCTCCAGCCACGATGCTGCACCTTGGGGAGGTTCCTCTCACATTACAGCTTGTCCTTAGCTTCTAAATCCTGTTGTGCTTTAAATGAGAGCTCTGAAAGTGTGAACAGGGCCTGGAGCCCACAGTGTAGCTCTGAGCTGTAGGGCAGCGGTTGGTGGACTGATGTGCTTACAATCAGCTCCTCAGCTGGGAGATAAACCACAGGGAACATTCTGATGTGTTTCACACGACTCTGAAAGAGCCAGTCACGGAACAACCCGCTGACCGTGCCCCTCCCCAGCACCCAGCAGGTGTGGCTGTGCACCACAGGAGCACACAACCTGCACAGCACAGCTCCCTCCCAGCCAGCCCCAGCTCCTGCACCGCACGCTGCAAAGACACTGCTGCCCCAAGACAAATTGCACAGCATCAACATCTGCAACTTACCTCGAAAATTCCCACTAATCTTCCTAACGTCCCTTTCACTCCAGCCTGGGGGAAGTTCAAAGAGAAAAGAAACATGCTTTAGCAACAGCTCCGGATGTGTTTCCCATCCGCTGTGCAGGACAGTTCCTTCGGGACAGGAAGCAAACGCTCTACAAGTCTGCTCATCTTAACCCAACACAGTCACAAGACAACACAACTGCATCCCAATCACTAACCATCCAAGCATTCCCAGGATTGTTTGGGCTTTTTCTATATTCAAACAATTTTGAATTCAATCTGGAGGAAAATGAAAGATTTGAGGAGCTGCTCCTTGCATGCCAACACACTTCTCGTGACCAGCACCTCCTCTGAGGGCTGTTACAGCCTGGGCACACAACACTGCCTTTGGCAGTTTTACCCCTTCCAAAGCTACAGTTTAAGAAAATAACTTTGTGTAAGACAACCACTTACACCCCAAAGCACCACAACTCCCAGGAATTTCAGGGATGTCCTGCACACCCTTGAAACAAGCCAATACAAACACAAAATACTCCAGTGTGTGATGAGGCCTCGGCAGCAGCAACAGGAGGATTTGGGATATAACTCCAAGTGTGGATGAGCACTGAGATAAGACTCTTGACTCGAGCAGAGACACAAAGCAAGAGAAGATCTAAGCTACAGTTTTGTTTGTTTGAACACTACTGAGGACCTGCCCCTTCACCCCACCTGGTGCCAGGTTTGGTACCTGCTCTCCCTCCCAGCGCTGGGCCTGGCTCCCTGTGCCACACCACACGAACTCCAGCGCACTCCTCTGCCCCCACACCCTCCCTTCTCCCCCAGGAATTTACACTCCCTCCTTTCCACCACTGCCAGTGGTTGGAATGACAAGATGAGACCTCATTCCATGACTTAACAGGTCTGAACCAACCCACACAGCCTGGGCTGGGAGGTGCAGCCGGCGCCGGAACACATCCCACCAGCCCGGGGGGCACTGCCCCCGGAGGCACCGAGAGCCCACTATGGCAGGTGGTTTTCACCCCAAAAAAAAAGATGTTTGGGTGATGCTAATGATAAGACACATTCTCTGCCCTACCAACCAGCTGCTGCACAGTCACGTGCCTTCGGAAAGGAAGAACTTTCACTCGTGAGAAGGTTTTCCTAGTGAGGTTCCAGCCCACTGAATGAACATACACAGATAGCACACCCCACTCCACTGACACTGTACTGCCCAGGGACAAAGGGTTTGTAGCTCCCTCACAACAAGCACTCACAGAAACCTATAAACCCTCTCAGCAACACACGCTCTGACCTCCACTTCTAGGAAGGAGCTTTTCCTTTTTTTGGACAGGAAATGTATGGTCTCATCAGTATTTCTGAGCTCCTGCTCAGCCCAGAGGTGCACCACGTGGTGCTTTCTGGACCACACAGCAATTCCAGGCAGGTCAGCGTCTGCGTGCGCTGGGCCAGGCCTGACCTTTGTGGGCGAGTGGCTCTGCTGGCCTGGCACACTGGTGCTGCTGGCCTGGGCGAGCTGCAGGGCAAATGCTTCGCATGCATTTCCTTCCAGGAACTCCTTCGGCAGCCCCAGGGTGAGGTGCATTTTCTTGCTCAGCCAGCAGCAGCACAGGGAGGAACACAAGGCTTCCACTTTACAACACAGGGACATAAATGCATTAAAAGGTGAAGGGTAATCAAGCAGTTCTGGTAAATAACTGTCTTGAGCCAATTTTCTTCGCTGGCTCCTGGAGAAGGCTGTTGAAATTCTGTTCTCCTTACTCACCTGTAGGCACCGAATCAAAAGCCTTTGTGATGGTTTAGTAAACTCTTGAGCTTCACTAGAAATAAATTTATCTCCAGGCAACCAGCCAGCCTGGAAACCAAGGATGAATCCTGCCCAGACAGTCTCCCAGGCAGTTCATCCCCAGCTCCAGAACTGTGCTTGAAGCAGCAGAGGCAGGTGAGGAGCCCTTCCTTCTGTGCTGGCAGAGAGAGAGGTGACAGAAATAACACTGTCTGCAAACCAGGATCCTCCTCCTCTGTCCTGCCTAGTCCTACTTGCCCAAAAAGGCACAAACACCAATGCCAAGACAAACATGTGCTGTAGAAAATCATGTTAAATCATCATTAGACAACTCAAAACAGCAATGAGGTTTGCTGTACATGTGAACTTATCATGTGCAGTTGTAAATAGCCCAAGATACCCAAGAAAATAAACAGTAGCTGTTATCACTAACAGGTCAGGAATGAGCTCTGGGCAAACTCCACAGCTCCTGCTCTCCTATGGGCCACCCCCTCAGCACCCTCCCAATTCATCCACCACTGCAGGACAAGGAGCATGTTCTTGGAGAGCCACAGCACAGTCACAGGATCATCAGGACTGAAGCAGAGTCTAAACCTTAATTTGCAGCAGATGACTCAGGAGTTTTCTCCTCAGTAGTAAAAGGACTGAGAATCCTCCACCCTCCTGGGCCACAACAGTGAGTGTGCAGAGGCAGCACGATTGATTTGGGCACACGTTCCCCCCAGGCACTGGAAATGCTGCACATGGAGCCTGTGCTGCAATCAATCCTCAGAGTACAGGGAGGATCCTACTGAACCTATCAACAGGGGCAGGAGAGCACCAGCACCAACTGTTCCATCTGCAGGTGTGAAAACAAAGCCAGTCAGTCACACACCAGGATTCCCCGGGATGAGGCACACTCAGGTACAGCACAGGACACACAGAGCCTGCAAAATGGCCTTTCTCCCTGCTCTGCTGGTCCAAACCAGCGCTCAGTGTCTGGGGAGTCCTTGCTGGAGGAAAAGGCAGCTCTGGAAACGGCACACGAGCCAGAGCCAGCGCCAGCTGCCCGACCAGCACACACTTCAAACCCCCAGCGCAGCCCCGAGGGGTGGGCTGGGTGCTCAGGACAAGAATCCAGAGGAAATGAAGCTTTACTAGTTCTGCTGCTCATGGAACAACTTGTTTTAATAAAGAAAAATTACTGAAGACATCCAAGAACAGCAGGTTCAGGTTTCAAAGCTGAAAATAAGTTGGGGTCAGATGCAAAAAGCAGCCTGCAGCAACACCATCTGTTCCTCGGGACAGCTTTTATTTCCTTCCATCTGAGCTAGGGAAAATGTGGGTTGGAATTTCAGCTATTTTACTTTGCTCCATTAGGCTCAAAGCCTGCATCTACTACAGATTACTGCTGGGCAAGAGGACTGTGGTGGAACACCCAACTCTTAGCTCCAAGACCTGCAGTGCTGAAGGTGTAAATCCCACCCGTGAGGACTGCTGGCTCAGACACGGTCCGAGGACACCGACTACAGACCTGCTGGGCAAACTCTGCTGTCCTCACTGTGTCTCAGAGAGGGTTTGACTTACTCAACCAATTCTGCACTGCATGGCACCAACATCTGCTTCCACACATGTGAAACAGAGACCAAACACCCTGACAGAGCGAGAACTTCCAGACACTGCACTCACTTTTATGGAGTTTGAGTACGTAGGGAAAAGGACAGTGACACTGGGTCAGTGACTTTGGGCCAGCACTTGCACTGGGTACAACTAACTGCAGGAGGAGTTCAAGGCCATCATCTCAGCCACTCATCCATGGGCCTTGCAACATTTAGTCTTCCTATTCAGCACTGAAAGCAATATTTATATTCTGTATCACCATCAAAATACACGAAACAGAAAACATTATTTATAAAGAATGTTCAAGAAGGCAAAAAAAGGTCTAGTCCAGCAACCAGATCAAAGTCCTGTCACGACGGACTGGTCTGGATATTGGCACCGATCGCCTGTTTGATCCCAGATCAAGCACAGCTTATCTGGCTTTTGACTCCATGAAGAAAGCAGAACTAACACTCCTGTAGTTTTACAGAATTTGACATTTACAGTGTGTTTAAAGGTCAGGATTTGAAAGCTGCTCTAAGTGAAAGATGAAATGGCTTTGGGTTTCACAGGTGAGTGTGGAGGCTTTTTCCAAAGTCACCCTATAATAAGTTTAATTTAAGGCATCTATTCCTAAACCCTGTTCTTCACCAGAAGCTCACACCCATAAAACCTTTGTTCCTAAGCAAAAAATATACTCCATGAGCACCTGTTGGCAAAGGGCACATCACCTCTTAGAAGGTGATGCTCGAAATGCACTGGAGTTCTCTGCAGAACTGACCACGAGTCTGTCAGAAAGGAGAGGCTGCTGTGACCCAGAGCTGGAGTGCTGTGCACTGCCACTGCCCACAGACAGTGCCTCGGGCCGAGCCATGCCCAACGCCATGCAGACCACAGCCAGCACAGGTTGGCACCTGCTGCTTTAATACTCCTGCTGGTACAGACTCAAGAGCTAAGGACTACCTCAAACTAGGACAAGGACTTGCACTCAAACTGGGACAGAGGCATCACAGTCTTCACTCAGAATCAACGTTTCACTTCCAGAACAGTCCTCTAAAATGGGGAAAATCAGGAGGAGGGAAAAGTTAGGTATCTTTAGCTGACAGTTATTGCAGCAATAACATGGATAAACTAAACACACACAAGGTAAAATTGACACAGTGAATGCAGAAGTTAAAAATCTTTGTTTTGGTAAGCACATTTTGAAAAGAAAATGCACACCATGCCAAAGAGAATGAATTGAGAAGAGACAGCCCATTGTCATCTTCAAAGACCACAAGCAACGGGAAGGGTCACGAGTCCTCACAGCTCTTCCAACTGGCTCTTACTAAAAGCTGGAAAAGGCATACCAAAGTCAGGGAAAGAAACTCCACACATTTCTTCCACAGCTTTGAGCAGCATGCAAACCACCTTCTGGTAGAATAAGAATCACTTTGTGCTCATTGACATGGAGGAAACTGGATTTTCCCTCCCAACACGGGCAGCAGACCGGACCTGCTCCGCTCCGTGTCCTCCGAGCGACAGACACGCCTGTCCCAGGAGAGCAGCAAAGTCCTCAAACCTGCTCAGAAATCAGCCTCAGCTCCAGCCAGCCTGGGAACGCCTGGATTCACACGGGAGGAAGAGCAAGGGCTGCCAGCTGGCACACACCAGCTGCCCAGCAGACCCCTCTCCTCTGCCAGGCCAAGTGGGTGCTCCAGCGTCACCGCTGCGCTCCGGGAACATACCCTGCCCGCACGCTCCCCAGGGATGCTCCGCAGCCAACAGCTCCTGCAGCTCAGGGCTGGGGTGCAGGGGGCAATTGTGGGCACGGACCCCCAGCAGCAGGAGCACAGCCCCCGGGAGCACCTCACTGCCCCAAGCTGCTGATTTCTGTGCCTCCCACCTGGCTCAGTGCCCCCAGCAGCAGGAGCACAGCCCCCGGGAGCACCTCACTGCCCCAAGCCGCTGATTTCTGTGCTTCCCGCCTGGCTCAGC
>NW_008683299.1:7742-8952 GCF_000695815.1 Acanthisitta chloris
AGCTAGGCGATTATCCCAGCCAGCCCAAACCAGTTCCTGCGCTGGCCGTGCCAAGGCTCCCTCGCCAGGCTCTCCCGGGGCGCTCCGGGCAGGGCACCGCGCGCACATCCATCGCTGTGTGCGCCTCTCCTGAATGAACCCGTGACTCCTGCACCTAATAACTGCATTATTAATAACTCCTGGGCTCTAAAGCAGGAGTCTGCAGCTAAAAATATTTCCATTGTTCTGGTTACGCTCGCTTTGGCCCGTAATGTGGTTGAAAGACTGCCGAGCAGCTGGAGAAGCAGGAGCTGTGTTACAAGCTGGAAACAAAATCTGCAAGCAGCAAACCCTGTACTAGAGGGACTGACAGACACCTAAAAAAAGAAACTTTGACTGTATAATCTTTTGTGTCTCTGATTATGTAAACACCCAAAGAGAGACACACGACTCGGGAGCTGCCACGTTGGATCAGCCCAACAGCCAAATGTTCAGTGTTTTGTTGGACAGCAGCAGGTACTTCCAAATCCTCTGCAGAGAAACCTGCACACACCAGACAATTCAGCACAGCAACTGCGGGAGAAGCTTCCTCCCAAGTCCCATCAATTAGCTCTCGATTTCTGCTCTGCACAGAGCACAAAGATTTATAACCCTCTCGAAAGCATTTTTAATCCTGCCTTATGTAACTGTGAACCTACTTGGTCATCCATCTATAATCATTTAATCGTTCCTGAGCCCAAGCATCTCTCCAGTTTGTAACATTCAGCAGTAAATTCTCAGGACATGTTTCCCACACAATGTAGCCAACTGCCATTTGCTGGCTTTACATTTCCTACATCTGTTCTAGACCAAAACATGCTGAGGGCCCTGCATTTGGGGGGTTCTTCAGTGGTTCATAAGGGCTTATTTCTACCTTCTACTCAAGTCCTAGACAGCTCCACAAAGGCACAGCTGAATTCTGAAGTTCTCTTAAGAAACTCTTCTGCACACTGAGAGAGCAAAGCAGAGAGTATCATCATATGCACTGAAGTGCCTAGAGCTGAATTGCATCTATTTTCAATTAAAGATATCAGGCAAGGACAAGTTCACTCCTACTGAGAGGTTTAATTACATTCCCATGCTCTCTTGATTCAGGTCTCTGGTTCCTCCGTGTGTGACAGGTATCACCATTCCCTGCTCCCCTGCCCACGCTCAGCACGGGGGGCAGCATGGGGGGGCAGCACGGGGGGCA
>NW_008683300.1:0-9651 GCF_000695815.1 Acanthisitta chloris
ACCATATTTCACAATATTGAGGTGCTGAGGCAGGTCCAGGGAAGAGCAACGAGGCTGGGGAAGGGACTCGAGCACAAGTGCCATGAGGAGAGGCTGAGGGAGCTGGGGGTGTTCAGCCTGGAGAAGAGGAGGCTCAGGGGAGACCTTATCACCCTCTACAACTCCCTGACAGGAGGTTGGAGTCAGGTGGGGGTTGGTCTCTTCTCCCAGGCAACCAGCAGCAGGACAAGAGGGCACAGACTCAAGCTCTGCCAGGGGAGGGTTAGGTTGGAGATTAGGAAGAGATTTTTTGCAGAGAGAGTGCTCAGGCATTGGAATGTGCTGCCCAGGGAGGTGGTGGATTCACCATCCCTGGAGGTTTTCAAGCTGAGACTGGATGTGGCACTTAGTGCCATGGTCTAGTAACCATGGTAGGGTTGAACTTGATGATCTTTGAGGTCTTTTCCAACCCAACTAATTCTATGATTCTATAATCTGACCCAAAACCACCAAAGGCCATTTCAACCACCTGGGATTGGTGGATCACAGGAGCATCTTACCAGCCTGGCCCAAGCCTTGCTGAAACAACTGAATAAGAAGGTGCATAAGCTGAAGTTGTTCAAAACATGATCTTTTACCTGGTGTGCGGAGAGATCTATGAAATACCTGCTGTTGTGTTGTGTATGGAAGCACTACCATAATAGAAGCTGTGTTTTTCATACTCAAAATTCTTCAAACAGTTGGTAGTCAGTTGATTGCAGTCCCATGGCAGGCACAGCACAGGTCTAGGTCCTCAGTGATGCTTCAGTAATAATCTATCCTGATTGTATCTATGGTTTCACATACAATTACAAGCCAAGCCCCAGTAACTCCCAAGAAGACTCCCAAAAGGCATGTACTTATCAGCTCATTCCTATTCCATTTCAACTCTTTTTAAAACAAAAAATCACCTTTCCCCTGATTCACCATCCATAAACCCACTGGAATATTCTACAGTGAGTCACAAGATTGCATAGATCAGTTAGAGGTGATATTTTATAATTGCACATAAAAGGACTGGAATGATCTTTTGCATCTTTATTTACTTCTATTAGAAAATGTCTTGGCAGACTTAGCCATTAACATTTTCTGCTTTCTCAAGGAAAAGATAATTTATCCTCTTAAGGATATTAGACTCCTGTGTATTGTTTTTCCCCATTTGGTATCCTTGATTCCCCCTTCTGAACACTTGAGTGCTTGCAATCAGCACACAATGACACTTACTAATAACAGCTGAACTACAACACCCCACCATAATGTTGTTCTAATACCATATATAACACCATATAACACCAGCAATGTGGAGCAGCTTTGCTGTGCAGAGATTCGAGTCTCTCCATACCTACATCTGTTTTCTTTCCCCTCTGGTACATCTGCTGTGGAGCATGACCCCTGCTGAGCACAATGAGACCCAAAATCATGTCTTTTGCTGTAATTCTGAGCCCCATTTCAAATTCTGGTGCTTGGCTTTAATTTCTCAGAAACTGACAGATGCTGGATCAACACAACAGTGTGTAGAAAGCTGTGTGTCATGTTCTGCTGTCTTTGTTATGCTTATTATACTCTACTGGATAGGTGGCCAACAAATTCTGTAGCACACCTTCTTGTTACATTATATGCCACATTACTAGCAATGAGAAAAATATATGAGACACATATGGGAAAGGGAGAAGAAATGTTAGATGGCTGATCTGTATAACTGACCGCTCAGTTTCAGTACTGCTTTATTTGCTTCAAACAGCAACAGAGAGAAAAACATTCAGTGATGGAATTAAATATTTTTTTCCTGCTATGTTATGTCCTTATTAGGAAAAGACATACATATAAATAAAGTAATAGACTGGAGCAGCTGCTTCATCAGTGTTAGAAGACTGGAAGTCTTGGGCATTCCCGAGGTCCCTGAGCTCTGCAGTTCCACCTTCTCTGCACCTTCCCAGAGTGCAAGAAAGTTCAAGCAAATATTACTCTCAGTCCTCTCTCTCCCCAGGAGGAGGAAGAGAAAAATACAAATCCTTATCCATCCAAGAGAGGAAATCTTGCATTTGTGCCAGTTGTTTCTTTTCTCTATTTAATCTACAAGTCCTTTGTTGACATATGCCTTTTAAAGCTTGGTAGACTTTCATAAGAGAGAGCTAATGCAATCAGTATTGTGCTTCTTTCTCCTCACTTTGTTTATGAATAGCCAATACAAGAGCTGATCAACATCACCATCACCAACAGTGAAAGAAATCTATTCCTATTGCTGGGGAAAATAAGGGTTATAGGCACATGCATACATGTTCCTTCAGACAGGCACTGTCCACCAGCATTGGAGACACATTGTTGACCCAGAATGACTATTCCATGTATCTCCAGACACAGAACTCCCAAGAGAGCCAATGGATATTTTACAAATATTCTACTTTCCCAGCCATGTACCTGAAGAGTAAATCCTAGATGATGTGGCTTGCTGGTCCTTCCCCATGGAGTTGGCTAAGCACTCAAGACACCTCAAACCTTCACTCTTTCATTAGTAGACTTCAAATTCCTGAGGCTGGGGAGCAGAACAACTTCTGGGCATGAAGGAAGCCTCTCCTGAGCCCCCTTCTGTGCTCCATTCACTGGATTTCAAGCCCTCCTTTTTTTAATATGAAACATTTTTCTTTTTGGGCAGACTGTTTTTCTAAAATGTAGGCTGATGAAAAGACCTGGGGAAAACCTAGAAGGTCTTTGATGTATTTAGTGGTATGGTCTTAGTAAGAACAATTTAATTTTGTTAAAACTCTAACTAATAATAAACACTGGAGGACACCTTGTGATGCAATGAAAAACTATGCTGAGATAATGCCTAAGGTTTACTCAGTTTATTTAGAAAAATTCCATGCATAATGCTAAAAAACTTCTGTTCTTTTCTTAATTTTCTAAAGAGTTTGTTTAGGTGACATTTTTCACAACTTTTTAATTGAAAATTTTTACTTTTCTTATGTTGTGGCTTTCCCCAATTTTTCTCTACTCTGCCCTCTTCCCCCATCTTTCTTAGCTTCTGAAGAAAGCTAAAAGGTATAAAGTGAACAGTACCTGTTTTTCTTTATTTGGAGAAAGATGAACTTGAGAGAAATTTGTATTAAGGTGGTTTTTGATTATAAAGATAAATGCTAAAAATGTTTTGACAGCTCTATTTTTATTTATGTAGCATGGGAAAGATTTATGATCTTTTCAATGCTGTTTTCTAGTATAAGCACTTGGGGGGAAATGCCCATATTTTGTGGTGTGCCTGCATGCCTGTGCTTGAACCATTGCTATATCCACAGGGGACAGAGTAGACCAACCAGGGCTCTGCAGTGGTAAACAAATGAAAGTCTGACTGTGTTTCCCTATAATATTTCATACCTCAGAAAATCACACACAGAAATACAATGATTAGGAAAGTAGCATGCTCCTGGATTACTTGAACAGTAGCTCGCCCTAGCAGTGTGTTTTACATTGCTTTCATATCTACAAGGCACTGGCAAGCTATCAAAATAGCACCAGCAAAGCAGTTCAGCACTATGCAAAGCAGACTTTCAGAGGACTGTAATTCTGCCAGCTGTATTGCAAAGCCCTCTTGTCATACACAAGCATTTCTTTTCTCACTGGTTCAGATTTGACCATAATATTTCTATGATCTGTGATTTGACAACACTGGTTAAGCAGCACTAACTGCTTCCAGTCTACACAGTCTTCCTGATAGTTGTCCTAATACATGCTAACACTTGCAAGAAACTATGTGCAAACATGACAGAGCAGTGAAAATGAGGCTGAGGTTTGCTAATGCTAAACATATCAAGGTGTTTTAGAGTACTTTAGGGTGGCAAATGTCTACACGTATAATTACAAATATGGGTATGGCAATTCACCTTTTTTCTATGTCCTAGGACATGACATCATTTATTCTAGACAGTCTCTACTTTTTTTTTTTTTAAAATATTTGTTACTTTCTTATCTAAATTTATTTATTCTGGACAGTCTCTACTTTTTTTTTTTTCAAATATTTGTTACTTTCTTATCTAAATTAAAGTTACTGGGAAGGAATCATATTTGAGCAACTCCTAGATTCCCACTGACAAAGTTCACAAACTATGGTATTATGACCAAGGCAGCATTTTAAAGCATTATTTATTGGATGAAGGACAGTTCTGAAACTGTACTCAGGCCAGTGGTATTCAAGTACTCAATGATTGTCAGCCTCTGTAGCAGAAAGTGTAGTTTTCTGAGACATTGTTGGTTTGGGAGCTGTTTAGACTCATTTATACTGTGTGTAAAATAAACATCATCTGTGTGAATGGTGAGTGTGAAATGTTAGAGATTTACACCTACTTCATATTCATGCTGTACTCCTTTAAATAATTACAGAGATGAACAAAACTGGCTAGACAGTATTCTTATGGTTAGCATTTGCAGAGAGGAAGCCTTGAAGCTTGATTTCCCCTTGTCTTCACAACCACTGGAAAGGAATTCAAAGCAGAAATAAAATTCTGCCAACCTCATCTGAAACTGATGTAAGAGACAACTTTGCTCTGATGTAAACAAGATTAAGCCCAAAGGAGTAGACAACTCTCAGAGAATTTACAGATCTCACCTGGTTTCATCTTTTTATTTCTGAAAATGAGGTTGCAGTAGTGACTAAACCTACAGAATCTGAGAGCTTTCCCTTTAGTCCCTCGTATGCACATAATTGTTAACAGCTCTGTGCCGGCTCCTCTCCATGGGGGTTACAAAGGAAATTGCAGAGTTCCACCCTTGGATCTGCTCTTGCACTGATTTGAGACAGTAAGGGCTCAAGTGTGCTCCAGCTCTCCCTCCTGCAGCCACAGCTTTCAGGACTGATCAGGTCACCTGCTTAACTCTGCTCCAAAGTCCAAATTAAAATGTTTGGACTTGCAATTCCAACTTAGGTGCCTAATATATTCCAGTTCAGCTAAAGTTTAGGAACCTAATTAATTTAATTTTGACCTGATCATAGAATCATAGAATCTAGCGAGTTGGAAAAGACCTCAAAGATCATCAAGTCCAACCCTATCCTCATCCTCCACCTATAGTCATCCATCCACTACTCACTTACACCAGAGATAAATCAATTTTTCTTTCAAGTTGAGTTTTTCAGTCTGTTAACTGGTATCCAGTTTAGGTCACAATGAACAGGGAGGATAATAAACAAACCATTATACTTCATTCATGCTTAGTCTGGTCTTCCCTGATGGTGCCTACTTCCTTCACTGCATTATTGGTGCAAATGTACTTCAACTTTGTGGAAATGTCAGAGAAGACGACCCACACGTGCTGTATCTAATGTGTATGTAGCATGTTGTCACCAAAGCAACATCTGTCTGATGATTCAGAGTAAAAGTGGTTCTGTTTGTTCTGTGTCAAAAAGAGAGAAATGCTACTTTGATGTTCTAGCATGCATCAGAGTACCAGACATATGCACAACAGAGACAATGGCAAGCAGCACAATCTGGTTGCATTCCATATATTTTAGGTATTTTTCAAGGTTAAAAAAAAATAATAAAATAGTTTCATTCTCTAAGCAATGAACTGCATTATGACACATAAAAAAAAAAAAATAGTCCTCCCCTTTCCTTCAAAGCACAGACCACCCATATACTTTATCATCTAATCTTGCCCAAAATTATGATGTCAGGTTCTGCCCATTAATGCACAGGATGCAAACTGTTGAAATTTGTCCTTTCCAAACACGTGATTTTCAAATTATCACAAGTGAGCTTTTCAAAATATAAAGCAAAATAGTTAATTAGCAGAATGCTAAGGGCTTCAAGAGGATTTTACTTTTGTTGCATGAAAGCTCTGCAAATGACATTCCCAGATGACTAGTGAATTCACTATTCTCAGTTCCCAGCTCCACACACCTTTAAGAAACATTATTTTCTGCAGCTGGTTGCATATAGCATTGTTTGAAAATTAGTACCCTTTCAGGTGTTCCAAGATGTGCCTCTAGAGATTAAGGCACCAAATTTTATTTGTCACTCTACAAAGCACAAAGCTAAAAGTCCAGCTGAAGGTATCCATGATCCCTATGAGCTGCAAGGCTCCTGCCAATCATTCTGGACAGCAGCAATGCCAGAGAACGTGGGGACTCAGGGATGTATGAGAGTGAATACTTTTGGGTCTGTGCCCAAGTAGATTAGGGGAAAGAAGAGCCTCCTGCTAGTTAAGCATAGAGATACAGCTTCCAGGAAGGAGACAGGATTCACCAGGAGCAAAGCTTGCCAAAGATGATTTCTAACAGCCAGCTCAGAAATCATCTGTGATTTTAGCAACTAGTTGTGCTGAAATGTGCTCCAGCAGACTCCTGCAGCTAGTTATGTTATAATGGAAAGAGTCTGTAGCCAGTTTGCAATCCAACTACCTAAGAAGAACAAAAATTAGAGGGAATACAGCCCTTGCTGCCTACATGCCAGCTCAGACTCACCTCTCACCAAGGCAGAGCTCAGAGCCACTGTCTTCAAAGGAAGCAGCAGCCAAGGTCTCCTGCTATAGTGAGAGGTGCAGCTTTCAGCAACAGGCAAAATCTAACTCTCTGGATTGCCATGTCAGCTAAATTGAAATGTCATCCTCCTACAATAGACTGTTACTGCAGTCATAGTCTGCTCATCATTACTATGAAGAGTTTTTACTGCTATTTGTGCAATAACATCCCATCTTGAAATGGTGTTTGTTAAAGTTGCACCATATTTCATTAACTCCTGCCATTTCCCATCACAATCTCTTTGAATTGCAGAATGTTATTCAATTCAGTTACTATTTGGATTTCTTCCAGAGCTGTATGGCTCTGAGAACAGCACACAAAATAACAACATTGAATTGTATTATTTTCAACAGCTCCCTTTGTTGTTTTTTGATGATGATAAATGCATGGTGAAATAGCTGAGAATGTAATCAACAGTGCTGATTTTTGATTCACCTATATTACAGTCTATTATATTTTTTGCAGTTTTAGTAGTCTATGCCCTTTTATGTTCCTGACACTGCAGTTGTTGCTATTATAAGGGCAAATATTTTCCACACCAAAACCAAAATGAAACTAGAAAAGTTCTGTGTAAATCTGTAGTGGAACAGAGAACAAAATTTAGCCCTATTTTTCTTAGAAATTTTCAACAATTCCTGAAAAACAGCAAAGTGAAAAGCAAGATGAAAGGGTAATGTACTCTAGTACTTTCCACTGTGAATGATTGATTTCTTAGCAGACATAGCAATGTGAACTTTCTTTGTAGACCTATAATATTGCAGCTTAGGCTGAGAAACTATGGCAGCTCTATCCTATTCAAAGTTTAAAGAAAAACATCATCACATGATTCACCTGTATGTGAACATACCCGACAGCTTTGCAGGGTCATGGTACATAGCACTGGTCAAACAATTTACATGGAGGATGGGGTTATATCAAAGGGTTTGACACTAAACTAAAATTTCTCTCTGGCTTTAAATGCAGTTAATCAGGATCCTTTTTTTTTCATTCATGTAGGCAAGTGTCTGACAAAATCTAATCACAGTTCTACAGCAGGTGTAAGACTGAAATCCTGCCCTTAATAAATCTGTTAAGTACATAAATTTATTTTCATTTTAGTCTCAACTTATCTTCCTCTTTCTGCCTGTAGCTTAGAGACTCAAATCTGTTACTGTGGAATTAAACAATTTCGAGACTGAAGTTACAAATTTTTTATTTCCCAATTTAACCTAAGGAGGGACACTTGAAACACCCTGTCCTGTAGCAGTTTTGACAGGACTGTGCCATTGAGCCTGTTCTCTGGGGCTGTGTTCTGTGCAATGCCATGCTGCACTAGAGTGGGCTGTATGTTATAGTAACTCCTCTAGACCAGCTGCAGAGGAAAAAATCCGCAATAAAATTCAAATGATGTTTGTCATAAGCTTCTGCTCTTTCATCGCTACATTTGTGTACATGAAATGTAATATACTAGTGAGAGTGTCCCCTGACATGGAGCTGATTTTTATATCCTTTAAATTTACCGCTAGCTTTACAGATGCTGCAATCTCTTTTATTCCAGTTCTAGCAATTATAACGTAATCTGTGCTAACACTGCAGATTACTAGGGCAATTTTGAAGATAAATGATCACATCTCCATTTCCATCTGCTGGTCCAATCAGGAAAATGGTGAGAATAAAACCTACCTCTTATATTGGTGCATTTTGGTGCTTATCTGGCAGTCTACTCAGTCAACTGTATTGGGCCATGCAAAGAACAATTGCCATGAAGATATGAAGAAGGGTCCTAATTCCCTGCTGCCTTATGTCTCCATTTTAAACTATCCAAAGCCCAAGCATTAATCCATCTACATCAGTGGGTTTACGCCTGGACATGAGTGACATATAGCTTTTTATGTTTCATACAAGTTTTTTCTAGATGCAAATTTGGCACATTTCTACCCCTACAGCTGCCATAACGACAAGCACTGGTCAGAGCCCTTAGCCAAGCCATAGCCACAGGCAGTTTGTCTCATCCAAGCATTGCAATACAACCAGGGCACTTCTGTTTCATCAGGTTTTGTTGGTCTAAACTATATCCAGGTACCAGTTTGAATTAGACAGGCACTGACAAAAAAATATATTTTAAAAAAAAAATTTAAAAAAACCCCAACCCACACCTTCAGAGCATGCTTAGATGTCAGTTGATTTTAGAGCACAAATTAAACAGCCAAAACAAAACAAACAGTTCTCCCTGCCAAACCAGACAGACTTCTCCCTGCTTTCCTCCTCCCCCTCTCTCACTGAAAAGCCTGTCTGGAGAAGCTTTTTCAAGAAAATTAGGTTTGCAAATCTCCTGAATATAATGGTATCAGGTTGTGCATAACTGCTCAGACATTTCTTATATTGTCAGGTGCAAGGTTTCCTACCCTTGAAATGTGTTTCAATTCAATGATTAGAAAACAAAAATATTTTGGGGATAAGCAAACTAGAAGAACAATGTAACTGTATTTTCAAGGGAATTATTTGCAGCACATTTCTACTAGTAATTATTTTTTGTTCTGGTTTGCAGCGCTTCTGCTTCTGGCATCTCATCTCCTTCACAGCAGCCAGCAATTGAATTAGAATCATTGCTGAACAGCAAGAAAAATCTGTCATAGAAGTCATGTTGACAGACAACTTTGTTCTCTTCTCATTTCTATTTTCCCTTTATTGTATTTACATCTGAAAGTCCACACCTAGAAGTAAGCAGAAACAGACACAAATCATATTTGTCTAGCCTCTTCCTCCTTTGTCCTGCTTTTGTCTTTAATAGAGCTTGCATTCAGCTGCTCTCATTGGGAGGAAATAGTCAGCCACCAATCTTTACTACCCACGGCGTCTGGCAGCACGTCAAAAACCTACCTTTTCTCCAGCACGCTGCGGTAGCGGTGCATGTCTCACATTATCATCCTGAATGACTAACAGGAACAAAAGAGAATCGAATTCTTCCTTTATAAATAATGGTTTTGTGTACAGCACTGTGCTCCTCAGGATGACGTCACAGCACCAGCAGCACCTGGTCCATGGGCCTGTCATGCAAAGGTCAATCCATCTGTCGTGGTTTAACCCCAGCAGCAGCCAAGAACCACACAGCCACTCACTCACTCCCCCACCAACGGGATGGGGGAGCG